>NW_021284876.1:0-1319 GCF_002162155.2 Triticum dicoccoides
CACCATGCAAGCGAATAATTTCACGAAAGAACAAATCAGCAACATTAACAGCATCATCGCTTTTATGACATGGTATAAAGTGTGCCATTTTCGAGAATCTATCCACGACAACAAATATGCTATCCCTCCCCTTCTTTGTTCGAGGTAAACCTAAAACAAAGTCCATAGATATATCCTCCCAAGGAACACTAGGTACAGGCAAAGGCATATATAAACCATGAGGATTGAGTCGTGACTTAGCTTTTTGACATGTAGTGCAGCGAGCAATAAAACGCTCAACATCCCGTCTCATCTTTGGCCAAAAGAAATGTGTAGCAAGTACGTCCTCCGTCTTCTTCACGCCAAAGTGTCCCATTAATCCTCCTCCATGCGCCTCCTACAACAACAAAAGACGAACGGAGCTAGCTGGAATGCATAGCTTGTTAGCACGAAACACAAATCCATCGTTGACAACAAACTTGTTCCACATTCTTCCTTCTTTACAATTCTGCATTATATCTTTAAAATCAGCATCATGCACATATTGATCTTTGATGGTCTCCAAACCAAATATTTTGAAGTCAAGTTGTGAAAGCATAGTATAGCGACGAGACAATGCATCAGCAATAACATTTTCTTTTCCCTTCTTGTGTTTAATGACATAAGGGAAAGTCTCAATGAATTCAACCCATTTAGCATGTCTACGATTCAGTTTAGCTTGACTTTTAATATGTTTCAAAGATTCATGATCAGAATGTATAACAAATTCTTTGGGCCATAAATAATGTTGCCATGTTTCTAAAGTCCGAACAAGAGCATATAATTCTTTATCATAAGTAGAATAATTCAGACTAGGCCCACTCAATTTTTCAGAAAAGTATGCAACAGGTTTGCATCTTGTAATAACACACCTCCTAATCCAATTCCACTAGCATCACATTCAAGCTCAAAAGTCTTATTAAAATCAGGAAGTTGGAGTAAAGGAGCATGTGTCAACTTATCTTTCAATACCGTGAAGGCTTCTTCCTGTGCGGTACCCCAAAGAAAAGGCACATCTTTCTTTGTAAGCTCATTGAGAGGTGCAGCAATGGTGCTGAAATCTCTCACAAAACGCCTATAGAATCCAGCGAGGCCAAGAAAACTCCTCACTTGTGTGACCGTTTTGGGCTGCGGCCAACTCTCAATAGCTTCAATCTTGGCTTTATCAACTTCAATTCCCTGTGGAGTAACAACATAGCCAAGAAAAGATACTCGGTCGGTGCAAAAGGTGCACTTCCCAAGGTTACCAAACAAACGTGCATCACGTAGAGCAATAAAAACAACATGTAAATGTTCCAAAT
>NW_021284877.1:0-1300 GCF_002162155.2 Triticum dicoccoides
ATCGCCGCCACCCCCTCGCCGTAGCCACGCCCTCCATCCACCCCACGCCGTGCCACCGTGTCCAGGAGCTCCGCCGCCGTCCACTTCATCGAGCTAGCCGAGCCCCGTGTGCTCGTGCGGCCCGAGACCACCGCACCGACCTCGCCCGAGCTCACCGTCGCCGGAGATCCCCTTCAACGCCATCGCCGCCTCAGCTCGTCCCCGACCTCGCTGGTGGCCTCTACGGGAGCGCTGTGAGCCCAGCTACTCCTCCGACCCTCTCTCTCTCATTCCCGAGCCGTGTAGCCACCGCACGAGGATCACACGCCCGCACCGCCGCGGATCTCGTCGCCGACGTGCTTCCGGCCACACTCCGGCCACAAGATGGTGTCCATCTTACTCACCGAGTCCCGCAGCACCTAGCTAGCCACTCCACGAGCCTCACCGACCCCTCTAGCGCAAAGTTCATCTTCGGCCGAACCCCGGTGGCCGCCAAAGTCGTCGCCGGCGCCAACTCCGGCCACCCCGACCCCAACGGACTCCACCAAGAGCTGCGGCTTGTCCTCAGCTCCACTCCGGTGGTCTCCGCGGCCCATTTGGTGGCCGAAATGGCCAAAACCACTCCCGCCGCCGCGTCGGGCTCGCCGGCGGCTAAACGCCGGCGTCGCTGGCTTTGACTTTGACCACGGGTGGGCCCTGGTTGACTCCCCTGAGTCAATGACAGGTGGGGCCCAGCCCTGTTAATTAAACAGGATTAGTTTTAATTAAACTTTAATTAAAATAATCACCCTGACATGCGGGACCCATTGTCAGGTTGACCCAGACCTGTTCCATTGACCTGCTGACGTCACACTGACGTCAGGCTGACGCAATAATGACTTTCTGGAATTATTCTAATATAGGAAATTCCAGAATATTATTTAAACTTCAAAAATTCATAACTTTTATTCTGTAACTCCAAATCAGACAAATTATATATGAAAAATGATCAGAAAAATCCAATCTGTCCATCTGTACTATTTTCATGCATGACTAAACAAGTTAACTTGATGTTTAATGCAAAACAAGGAAAAGCACTTTAAAAGGCCATGGTTGAGTTTGAAATTTGAATCTTTGATTCAAATTGGTTCAAACCCTTCTGGTTTTAGTTGCATTAGCCCAACACACTCATATTGCCATGTTTCATGCATGCATCATATTGTTGCACATTGTTTGGTGATGGTTGTGTATCGGTGTCCTTTGCGACAGGTTCTGCCTCCGAGGAGTACCGTGATTACCCTAACGAAGAACCGTATCAGTGCATCGAACCATCAGGCAAGCA
>NW_021284878.1:0-1554 GCF_002162155.2 Triticum dicoccoides
TGTACACGGAGGGAGGAAGTAGAACGGACCCGGTTCCAAACATCCATTTTTACGGTTGAAAAAAAACGAAAGGGTACAAACAAAATTACTAGTACAAACAAAGGAGTATCACTATAGATAGATGTTGCCGGCCCTAGCTGCATTGATCATAGCTGGTAAATTCAAAATAATTTCTTCAATTATGATGTAGCATTGATAGATGCCAGGGTGGCTCTCCAGGTTCGGCATTGCTTTGAAGCAACACCACTGATTTGTTTGGCTAGACCACACTTTCTTGTCAAGAAACCGAATGAACTCCACCTTAAATCATATATTTGGCAGATCTTGTGAAAAATCAAAATCTAAATGGGTAACCATTAATATAACAGAGAGCGTGCACTAAAAGAGGGCCGGGGGAAGCGGAAAGCGTTACAACATTCCACCTTCAGAAGGGTTACAGATGGGCGGCCTTTGCCCGTTTCCAAACTTGTGAATTCGCGAAATCACCCAGCTGCGTGCCGCCTCTAGTATCAGGTTGAAAAAAGATCCGTGTCCACGGAGGGAGGAAGTAGAACGGACCCGGTTCCAAACATCCATTTTTACGGTTGAAAAAAAAGAAAGGGTACAAACAAAATTACTAGTACAAACAAAGGAGTATCACTATAGATAGATGTTGCCGGCCCTAGCTGCATTGATCAAAGCTGGTAAATTCAAAATAATTTCTTCAGTTATGATGTAGCATTGATAGATGCCAGGGTGGCTCTCCAGGTTCGGCATTGCTTTGAAGCAACACCACTGATTTGTTTGGCTACAGCACAATTTCTTGTCAAGAAACCGAATGAACTCCACCTTAAATCATATATTTGGCAGATCTTGTGAAAAATCAAAATCTAAATGGGTAACCATTAATATAACAGAGAGCGTGCACTAAAAGAGGGTCGGGGGAAGCGGAAAGCATTACAACATTCCACCTTCAGAAGGGTTACACATGGGCGGCCTTTGCCCGTCTCCAAACTTGCGAATCCGCGAAATCACCCCGCTGCGTGCCGCCTCTAGTATCAGGTTGAAAAAAGATCCGTGTACACGGTGGGAGGAAGCAGAATGGACCCGGTTCCAAACATCCATTTTTACGGTTGAAAAAAAAAGAAAGGGTACAAACAAAATTACTAGTACAAACAAAGGAGTATCACTATAGATAGATGTTGCCGGCCCTAGCTGCATTGATCATAGCTGGTAAATTCAAAATAATTTCTTCATTTATGATGTAGCATTGATAGATGCCAGGGTGGCTCTCCAGGTTCGGCATTGCTTTGAAGCAACACCACTGATTTGTTTGGCTAGAGCACACTTTCTTGTCAAGAAACCGAATGAACTCCACCTTAAATCATATATTTGGCAGATCTTGTGAAAAATCAAAATCTAAATGGGTAACCATTAATATAACAGAGAGCGTGCACTAAAAGAGGGCCGGGGGAAGCGGAAAGCGTTACAACATTCCACCTTCAGAAGGGTTACAGATGGGCGGCCTTTGCCCGTTTCCAAACTTGCGAATCCGCGAAATCACCCCGCTGCGTG
>NW_021284879.1:0-2034 GCF_002162155.2 Triticum dicoccoides
GACCTGCCGCCGAGCCGAGCGCCGTCACGAGGGCCGGCCGGCCCGCGCTGCCCAGGAGCCTCGCGAGGAGGGAGGGAGCCCCGCCGCCGCCGACGCACGCGCGGGCTTTGCCCGGCGGCGTCCCCTGGCGGCAGCGAGGGAGAAGAAAGGCGAGAAAGGGGAGCGGCGGCGGCGATCTAGGGTGACGAGTGAGCCAATAATAAATTATACGTGCAAGAATTAGAAAGTAAAAAATCAACTAAAATCTGAATGCGTGGTGGTAACAAAGACCACAAGAAGATCCAGAAGAATTTGGAGGGAAAAAAAAGCCATATGATTACCCAGACGATGTTTCTACTTCTTTCTGACCCCCTTGCTCGGATTGCTTCGAGCATCGACAGGGAGAGATGGTTGGGACCTGAAAATGGCACAGTGAATTAAGTATCTTGCAAGGCGAGCAAGCACTTAGGTATAAGTAAAGAAATGTTGCATGGGGCGCAGACATAGTTTATCCACAGTTTAATGGGTGACAAATATTTCCTAAACAATGATAATATAACACGGAAACTGAAGAACCTTATAGCAGCACAAATCTTTATATGAAGAAAAGCAACATTAAATTAGGCAAGGATATTGATCTGCTAATTTGAGGTAGAAAAATGTTTATTTTCCTAGGTACTAACTCGCAAGCGTTTTGCAAATTCTGTGAATAAAATGTAGATCAAACATGAGATCCTACTGACAGAGACCACTAATTATATTGAGCGAAATGGCATTCTGTTCTTGATTGAAATCAGCAAGGAAGTAGTACCTACCTTAGAATGGTCAAGTAAGGTGGCCCCTGAAAAAGAGGAGCTCATGCTCCATGCGTCCGTCCAGTAACCTTCATTTGCTCGTACTACTCTGTCCCCATACTTGCACATCGTATTCAATCATAGTTGTTGTGCAGCTTGCAGGTGGATTTGATGACCCGTGTTTAGAGGGATCCTACTGATAGACACTGAGAAATGCCAGGATTCTTTTTGGAATCATGTAACCATGCATGTTCTGCTTATGCAATCAACAATGCCACAAAAGAAACAGGAAATTTTCTGATGCAATTAATAAAACCATGTGAGTTGATTATTCATCAATTTCTCACGGCTATGGCATAAAAAAGATGTAAGATTCAATTCACCATTGACATGAGAGAGATAGAACATTATGTATGCTGTTACACAATAGAAAAGGTAACACCATAATGCTCACTGAGTATGCGCTGCAGTAAGCCGTGTCATTGGATTTGGATCCAGCATCCGTCGAACAATGTCTTTAGCAGGCTCAAATACTCTAGGCCTTGCGTCTCTTTTTAAATCTACCACAGAGCATATAATTGCCTGTGCTACTCCCTCTTTAGTTTCTGCACAGCATCACAACAATTTGTAAGGCGATTTGTACTTTCTTCACAAAATACATTCTATCAAATCAGGGAAAGTAAGTACCTTCCTAAAATGGTGACACGTATAACTCCTGCAATCCAGACATTGATTTCAGGGCCAAAGTTGTGCTTTAATACCCTCCAGGGGCATGTAGTATGGACTGAATACAATTTTAGTGATCCGCTCACGTGCACATACAAGCCACCATCGACGATGAATTTGGTTCTACGGCAAAAATGACGTGCGTATATTCCGAATAAAGGTGAGAAATGTTATGTACAGTACACATTCTGCTCATGCTAACAACATCTACTATTAGACTACTAAATCATACCTCGGATTTCTATTTTCTAAATTAAAATAGACCTTGCTAGAGTAGAAAAGAAACATGCAGTGCGGCGTTTCGGTGCCCAGGCTCATCTGCACCCGTCCAGAAAAAAAATCACAGAAAATTCAGAAAAAATTCAAAAACTTCCAATCTTTTTCTGCATGGTAGAAACTTTATCACGTGAGGTCCGCTCCAAATTTTAGATCATTTGGACTTATGAGAAGCTCTCAGCAAAAAAGACAAATCGGGTCAGAACAGTGCATAAACAGTAAACATTTTTACAGACCCTGGATTTGTTTTTTTTTTTTT
>NW_021284880.1:0-2034 GCF_002162155.2 Triticum dicoccoides
GACCTGCCGCCGAGCCGAGCGCCGTCACGAGGGCCGGCCGGCCCGCGCTGCCCAGGAGCCTCGCGAGGAGGGAGGGAGCCCCGCCGCCGCCGACGCACGCGCGGGCTTTGCCCGGCGGCGTCCCCTGGCGGCAGCGAGGGAGAAGAAAGGCGAGAAAGGGGAGCGGCGGCGGCGATCTAGGGTGACGAGTGAGCCAATAATAAATTATACGTGCAAGAATTAGAAAGTAAAAAATCAACTAAAATCTGAATGCGTGGTGGTAACAAAGACCACAAGAAGATCCAGAAGAATTTGGAGGGAAAAAAAAGCCATATGATTACCCAGACGATGTTTCTACTTCTTTCTGACCCCCTTGCTCGGATTGCTTCGAGCATCGACAGGGAGAGATGGTTGGGACCTGAAAATGGCACAGTGAATTAAGTATCTTGCAAGGCGAGCAAGCACTTAGGTATAAGTAAAGAAATGTTGCATGGGGCGCAGACATAGTTTATCCACAGTTTAATGGGTGACAAATATTTCCTAAACAATGATAATATAACACGGAAACTGAAGAACCTTATAGCAGCACAAATCTTTATATGAAGAAAAGCAACATTAAATTAGGCAAGGATATTGATCTGCTAATTTGAGGTAGAAAAATGTTTATTTTCCTAGGTACTAACTCGCAAGCGTTTTGCAAATTCTGTGAATAAAATGTAGATCAAACATGAGATCCTACTGACAGAGACCACTAATTATATTGAGCGAAATGGCATTCTGTTCTTGATTGAAATCAGCAAGGAAGTAGTACCTACCTTAGAATGGTCAAGTAAGGTGGCCCCTGAAAAAGAGGAGCTCATGCTCCATGCGTCCGTCCAGTAACCTTCATTTGCTCGTACTACTCTGTCCCCATACTTGCACATCGTATTCAATCATAGTTGTTGTGCAGCTTGCAGGTGGATTTGATGACCCGTGTTTAGAGGGATCCTACTGATAGACACTGAGAAATGCCAGGATTCTTTTTGGAATCATGTAACCATGCATGTTCTGCTTATGCAATCAACAATGCCACAAAAGAAACAGGAAATTTTCTGATGCAATTAATAAAACCATGTGAGTTGATTATTCATCAATTTCTCACGGCTATGGCATAAAAAAGATGTAAGATTCAATTCACCATTGACATGAGAGAGATAGAACATTATGTATGCTGTTACACAATAGAAAAGGTAACACCATAATGCTCACTGAGTATGCGCTGCGGTAAGCCGTGTCATTGGATTTGGATCCAGCATCCGTCGAACAATGTCTTTAGCAGGCTCAAATACTCTAGGCCTTGCGTCTCTTTTTAAATCTACCACAGAGCATATAATTGCCTGTGCTACTCCCTCTTTAGTTTCTGCACAGCATCACAACAATTTGTAAGGTGATTTGTACTTTCTTCACAAAATACATTCTATCAAATCAGGGAAAGTAAGTACCTTCCTAAAATGGTGACACGTATAACTCCTGCAATCCAGACATTGATTTCAGGGCCAAAGTTGTGCTTTAATACCCTCCAGGGGCATGTAGTATGGACTGAATACAATTTTAGTGATCCGCTCACGTGCACATACAAGCCACCATCGACGATGAATTTGGTTCTACGGCAAAAATGACGTGCGTATATTCCGAATAAAGGTGAGAAATGTTATGTACAGTACACATTCTGCTCATGCTAACAACATCTACTATTAGACTACTAAATCATACCTCGGATTTCTATTTTCTAAATTAAAATAGACCTTGCTAGAGTAGAAAAGAAACATGCAGTGCGGCGTTTCGGTGCCCAGGCTCATCTGCACCCGTCCAGAAAAAAAATCACAGAAAATTCAGAAAAAATTCAAAAACTTCCAATCTTTTTCTGCATGGTAGAAACTTTATCACGTGAGGTCCGCTCCAAATTTTAGATCATTTGGACTTATGAGAAGCTCTCAGCAAAAAAGACAAATCGGGTCAGAACAGTGCATAAACAGTAAACATTTTTACAGACCCTGGATTTGTTTTTTTTTTTTT
>NW_021284881.1:0-1093 GCF_002162155.2 Triticum dicoccoides
GATGTCATATCGATCTAGCCGGTAACACTTCATATCACTTTGCGGCCTCACGCACGGTGTTCCCACGGGTGTCGCCTTACCTTTGCCCGGGACCGTTTGCGCCTTTTGGCTCACGTATATGATAGTGTCGCTAGCATCCATATGATAAAGAGCCCGGGCTGACATGACTAGTCGTAAACCCAAAGTGGCACAGACTTACAGGGACAGGCATCCATGACCCAGCTTCGAACGTGTCGGTCATCAGCAAGTGGGTCCGGGCTGTAGCACTGGGCTAGCAGGACTCCGGTAAACCGGGCTGTAGCGGGCTAACAGGACTCCGGTACTCAAAGCGTGACATTTCCCCGAAGGGACAGACACAGGAACGAAGAAGGACACATGCCGGCCAGCCTAAGTGTTCGAGAGCAGTAGCAAGCTACCATGGCTCAGCGGTAACACTAGGAGACATTTCCCGGTAAGAGAGGCTACTAAAGATAAACAACTAGATAGTCAGATCCCACACATACCAAGCATTTCAATCATACACACAATATGCTCGATATGTGCAAATACAACGAAGCATCACAACATGACTCTACGACACAAGTACTTTATTTAAGGCTCAGGGAGCCATACATAACATACACCAAGGTACGGGTCTCACGACCCAACATACAAGTCATACAGTCATACAAACCAGCAGCGGAAGTAACTTGTCTGAGTATAGACAACTAGTAAAATAAAAGAGGCTTGGAAAGCCTAGCTATACTACGTGGTCCTTCACAAGCTCAGGGTCACCACCTGGGTCTTTAGCCTACTCGTTGATGTCAACGTCTACATAGAACCCATCAGAAGGGGTTGCAGCGTCTTCTGTAAAAATGTAGATTATAGCAACATGAGTACAAAGGTACTCAGCAAGACTTACATCAGATCCTACATACATGCATAGTATCAAGAAGGGTTGGTGGAGTTATTGCAGCAAGCCAGCTTTGACTCTTGGCTAGGCTATCCTACGATACTCCAACTTGAAATGGTTTTGCGCACACGAGTCCACTACTCACCACTTCAATACACTACCGAGGATCCACCTCCGTCTTCCTACGGAAGAGCCATCCTC
>NW_021284882.1:0-1782 GCF_002162155.2 Triticum dicoccoides
TTTTTAAGAGGTGTTGGGATATCATCAAGCATGACAACATGAGAGTCATTTCCTGCTTCGACTCTCTCCACACGTCTAACCTTCATTGGTTAAATTCAGCGAATGTGGTGCTATTGCCCAAGAAGGAAGGGGCGGAAGGAATAGCTGACTATAGGCCTATTAGTCTCATTCATGCGATCGCCAAGATTATTGCGAAGGTGCTCTCCATCCGGCTAGGCCCCCATATGAACAAGCTTGTTTCCAACACCCAAAGCGCCTTCATCAAGACGCGAAGTATTCATGACAACTTCATGTATGTGCGAAACCTTGCCCGCCGGCTTCACAAGCGCAAGACCCCTTCCCTACTATTCAAGCTTGATATTCGCAAGGCGTTTGACTCGGTCAAGTGGACGTACATCCTTGATCTCCTTCAACGGAAAGGTTTTCCAAGCAAGTTTAGGAACTGGATAGCGGCCCTACTTTGCTCCTCATCGTCGAGGGTCCTATTGAATGGGATCGCCGGGCCCCCCATCAAGCACGGTAAGGGGCTTCGGCAAGGGGACCCAATCTCCCCGCTTCTATTTGTCATCGCCATAGATCCTCTTCAACAAATCCTTGAGTTGGCAACGAGAAAGAAGATTCTTCATAAGATTCGGGGGAGAGGTGTAATGGTGCGGACCTCCCTTTACGCGGATGATGCAGCGGTTTTTATGGCTCCAATCAAAAGGGACATCGACAACCTTGCGGCCATTTTGGACGGTTTCGGGGAGGTCACGGGCCTATGTACAAACTTCCATAAGAGTTCAGTCGTGCCCATTCGATGCAGCCACCTTAACTTGGGACACATTCTTCAAAACCTGCCCGCAACACGAGCATCCTTCCTAATGCGGTATTTGGGCCTCCCTCTCTCAGTTTGGCAGCTCAAGAAAGGTGACCTTCAATTCCTTGAAGACAAGGTGGCAAGCAGGTTGGTTGCATACGAGGGCAAGAACATCACCACCATTGGTCGGACGACTCTTGTCAAGTCGGTGATTACCTTCCTTGCGGTCTACTTCATCATGTCGCTTGTCATACCGGCTACTCTTCGGAATGTCAATAAGCTTGAAAGGGCTTTCCTTTGGGCCGATGCGGACAAGACGACAGGGGCAAAATGCAAAGTCAACTGGGAAATTGTTTGCCGTCCACGTGAATATGGTGGTCTAGGGGTGCTCAACACAGATAAGTTCGCACGCGCCTTGCGCTTGAGATGGCCTTGGTATGAGTGGAAGGAACCAAGCAAGATGTGGGTTGGGATGGGAAACCCGTGCGACGAGGAGGATTTGAAATTTTTCTACGCCTCGATAACCATCACCATAGGGAGCGGGGCAAGGACTCCATTTTGGGACGCCCCTTGGCTACTTGGACGTACGCCCAAGGAGATCGCCCCGCTCATCTTTGATGCATCCTCGAGAAAGATTTGGATGGTGCGTGAGGCCCTCCAAAACAACGCATGGATCATGAAGATCAAGCCTCCTACCGCTCTATCCATTGAGCACATTCGACAGTTCTTCACCCTTTGGAGTTTAGTGCATGGTGTACAACTTGATGAGAGTGCCGACGATGGCATTGTGTGGAAACATTCGACAAATGAGCTCTACTCCGCGGCCTCTGCCTACAAGGCGCAATTCCTTGGCATGACCTTCTCCTCTTTGGACCAAATGATGTGGAAGGCTTGGGCGCCGCCAAAGGTCAAGCGCATGGTTGGATATTCAAGATCGCATTTGGACCGCCGATAGGTTGGACAAGCGGGGATGGACAAATTGT
>NW_021284883.1:0-1155 GCF_002162155.2 Triticum dicoccoides
GATTTATGAATGGAGAACTCCTCAAGAGTACTCTAATTGTGATTTTTTTTGATCCAATAAACATCTGCCATAAGTAGTTCATGGTATTTGGAAGAAGAAGATACCACGGACTTCAAGGACTATCGCAAACGTTACTAATATCCTAAAGGCACTAGCAATTGCTATCAACATGAAGTAGGTAGAGTGAATCTCGGGTTCAGAACCCAGAAATAGAATGCCTACTAACTAATAACATCACGGGATGCTTTCGAGAATAAAGGCCAGAATCTCACACTGGGAACACAAAACGTTGCTAGATTACTAGGTGACTCCCTAAATACCTAGGGTCATAATAGTAACTCCAACACAATGTCAAGGTAACGAAGTACCTCAACTCACTGATTAGTGTGGTTAATCTGGCCCATGGGAACATTGAAACGGGAAGAAAGGATTTGCAATTGCATCAGACTACTTAGAAACCTGGGATGACTCGGACAGCATAACGGCTGTAAATGCTCGGAAAAGATTTGAGACATTCACAAAAATGGTGGCATAACCACTCAGAAGCACAATACCAAGGTTCCGAGATCAACAATTAACATACGGAAGTAGTAGGAACTGAACTGAGACTTAAATCCAACAATCTTATAAGTCTACGGATTAGTAACACGTGATCCTGATGGGAAGAAGAGATAGCCTAGTTCTTAATCCCCGTAGAAGAGAAGATGATGACTCAGATCAGAAGGCCATGAGGTATAAGGAGTAAAAAGATCCTTACGTTCCATCCCACAATCAATTCCCTTATATAACTAAAGAATTTCTAGACTCAACTTCGACCAGTTTGGCTTGGTAATCCTACAGGCAGTCAAGCTCTGATACCAACGCTGTCAGGACCCCGACTCAATGCCACATCGATCTAGCATGTAACACCTCATATCACTTTGCGGCCTCACGCACGGTATTCCCACGGGTGTCGCCTTACCTTAGCCCGGGACCGTTTGCGCCTTTTGGCACACGTATATGACGGTGTCGCTAGCATCCATATGATAAGGAGCCCGGGCTGACATGGCTAGTCGTAAACCCAAAGTGGCACAGACTTACAGGGACAGGCATTCATGACCCAGCATCGAACGTGTCGGTCATCAGCGAGTGAATCCAGGCTGTAGCACTGGGCTA
>NW_021284884.1:0-2471 GCF_002162155.2 Triticum dicoccoides
TTTTTCCAAAAATCATTTCTAGGTACATAAGTATCTATTTAATCAGAGAAACACGAAAAAAATTCCAAGACTCAACCACTAGCTAGGAACGGTCATTCCCGCCGTTTTGACCGCATTTTGAAACGGGCATAAAAAATTCAAAAAAAATATAAAAAAATTGGAAAACCTTCGCATTGTTTCATCATATGTGGCCAAGTTACCGGAAAAAATTATAAAATTGTAACACGGCAATTATTTTAAAAAAGTGTTCTCAGAAATGAGCTATCATGCGTGAAGATTCATGGCTTTCAAGCCAAATGATCAATCTTATGGCCACATTCATGGCATAGTTTGTTCAAATGATCTCGTATTGTGCACAAGGGTGCATCCTGGAATTCCAAACAATGTTGAAAAAGGGAGTTTTCATTTTCTTTGCACGGAAAATTCATTTTCCATTTTCCGAGTGCCCGAAATGAGGTTTTTTTGTGAAGGACCTACAATATATTTGTTGCAAAACTGGACCAAATCAATTTTATAAAATACTAGGACATATTTAATGCACAATTGACAAAATGGTTGGGTGCCAAAAGTTTTGATCCACCTCTCGTGAAAGAGACAGATTCCCGCTGATTCAAGAGGAAGGGGGTCAAATTTGAACTGCAGTTACCTCGTAGTTTGCTCTTTATTTTTTCCAAAAATCATTTCTAGGTACATAAGTATCTATTTAATCAAAGATACACGAAAAAAATTCCAAGACTCAACCACTAGCTAGGAACGGTCATTCCCGCCGTTTTGACCGCATTTTGAAACGGGCATAAAAAATTCAAAAAAAATATAAAAAAATTGGAAAACCTTCGCATTGTTTCATCATATGTGGCCAAGTTACCGGAAAAAATTATAAAATTGTAACACGGCAATTATTTTAAAAAAGTGTTCTCAGAAATGAGCTATCATGCGTGAAGATTCATGGCTTTCAAGCCAAATGATCAATCTTATGGCCACATTCATGGCATAGTTTGTTCAAATGATCTCATATTGCGCACAAGGGTGTATCTTGGAATTCCAAACAATGTTGAAAAAGGGAGCTTTCATTTTCTTTGCACGGAAAATTCATTTTCCATTTTCCGAGTGCCCGAAATGAGGTTTTTTTGTGAAGGACCTACCATATATTTGTTGCAAAACTGGACCAAATCAATTTTATAAAATACTACGATATATTTAATGCACAATTGACGAAATGGTTGGGTGCCAAAAGTTTTGATCCACCTCTCGTGAAAAAGACAGATTCCCGCTGATTCAAGAGGAAGGGGGTCAAATTTGAACTGCAGCTACCTCGTAGTTTGCTCTTTATTTTTTCCAAAAATCATTTCTAGGTACATAAGTATCTATTTAATCAGACAAACACGAAAAAAATTCCAAGACTCAACCACTAGCTAGGAACGGTCATTCCCGCCGTTTTGACCGCATTTTGAAAGAGGCATAAAAAATTAAAAAAATTCAAAAATTTGGAAAACCTTCGCATTGTTTCATCATATGTGGCCAAGTTACCAGCAAAAATTATAAAATTGTAATACGGCAATTATTTTAAAAAAGTGTTCTCAGAAATGAGCTATCATGCGTGAAGATTCATGGCTTTCAAGCCAAATGATCAATCTTATGGCCACATCCATGGCATAGTTTTGTTCAAATGATCTCGTATTGTGCACAAGGGTGCATCCTGGAATTCCAAACAATGTTGAAAAAGGGAGTTTTCATTTTCTTTGCACGGAAAATTCATTTTCCATTTTCCGAGTGCCCAAAATGAGGTTTTTTTGTGAAGGACCTACCATATATTTGTTGCAAAACTGGACCAAATCAATTTTATAAAATACTAGGACATATTTAATGCACAATTGACAAAATGGTTGGGTGCCAAAAGTTTTGATCCACCTCTGGTGAAAGAGACAGATTCCCGCTGATTCAAGAGGAAGGGGGTCAAATTTGAACTGCAGCTACCTCGTAGTTTGCTCTTTATTTTTTCCAAAAATCATTTCTAGGTACATAAGTATCTATTTAATCAGAGAAACACGGAAAAAATTCCAAGACTCAACCACTAGCTAGGAACGGTCATTCCCGCCGTTTTGACCGCATTTTGAAACGGGCATAAAAAATTCAAAAAAAATATAAAAAAATTGGAAAACCTTCGCATTGTTTCATCATATGTGGCCAAGTTACCAGCAAAAATTATAAAATTGTAACACGGCAATTATTTTAAAAAAAGTGTTCTCAGAAATGAGTTATCATGCGTGAAGATTCATGGCTTTCATGCCAAATGATCAATCTTATGGCCACATTCATGGCATAGTTTGTTCAAATGATCTCATATTGCACACAATGGTGCATCTTGGAATTCCAAACAATGTTGAAAAAGGGAGCTTTCATTTTCTTTGCACGGAAAATTCATTTTCCATTTTCCGAGTGCCCGAAATGAGGTTTTTTTGTGAAGGACCTAC
>NW_021284885.1:0-1745 GCF_002162155.2 Triticum dicoccoides
TGGATCACTTTGCACCACACTGTGGAAAATGTCTCTGACCATCAGGCAGTATGCGCCTTCAAAGATGGTGTCAAGAACAGAGAACTGAGTTTGAAATTTGGTCGAACCGGTGACATGACCTTGAGTCGGATGATGGAGATTGCTACCAAGTACGCCAACGGCGAAGAAGAAGACCGACTCCGAAGCGGCAAGCACAAGCCGAGTCAGTCGGAAAAAGGAAACACCAGTCGGAAACAGAAGCGGAAGGCTGAACCGGCAGCTCCTGGAGAGGCTCTGGCCGTGACTCAAGGAAAGTTTAAGGGGAAACCAAAAGGATCCTGGAACCCCAAGAAGGTAAAGGATAAAGAAGGGAACGACGTGATGGATATGCCGTGTCATATTCACACGAAGAAAGATGAAGAGGGGAATATCATTTACCCAAAGCACACCACTCGCCAATGTCGACTCCTGATCCAGCAGTTTCAGGGAAAACAGTCTAAGGACAAGGAGAAAGAGCCGGACAAGGCCGAAGACAAAGAGGACAGTGAGGGAGGATATCCGCATATCAACTCCACTCTGATGATCTTCGCAGATGTGGAAAGCAGAAGTCGACTGAAAGTGATTAACCGAGAGGTTAACATGGTTGCCCCAGCAAAGGCAAATTATCTGAAGTGGTCTCAAACACCCATCACATTCGACCAATCTGATCACCCGACTCATATTGCCACCCCTGGGAGGCAAGCTTTGGTGGTCGATCCAGTTGTCGAAGGCACTCGACTGACAAAGGTGCTGATGGACGGTGGAAGTGGGCTGAATCTGTTATATGCAGACACGTTGAAAGGTATGGGCATTCCGATGTCCCGACTGAGCACTAGTAACATGAGCTTCCATGGAGTTATACCAGGGAAGAAGGCCGAGTCACTCGGCCAGATAGCTTTGGACGTAGTGTTTGGCGATTCAAAGCATTTTTGCAAAGAAAAGTTGACGTTTGAGGTCGTGGATTTTCAAAGTGCATATCATGCCATTTTGGGGAGACCAGCCTATGCACGGTTCATGGCTCGACCATGTTACGTGCACCTCAAATTGAAGATGCCCGGTCCCAAAGGTGTGATCACTGTCACCGGTGATAGGAAAAAGGCAGAGGAGTGCTTTCAGAAGGGCTCCAAAATTGCCGATTCCCAAGTGACAGCGGTCGAGTTCGAAGAATACAAGCAAAACGCAGATCCAAGTGACTTGCTGCGATCCAAGAAGCCCGCCACAGAATCTGCATTCCAGTCGTCCGGTGAGACGAAGCCTGTTCACATTCACCCGACTGACCCCGAAGCAGCTCCGACCCGCATCTCCACAACACTCGACCCAAAATAGGAAGAAGCGCTCATCCAGTTCCTCCGTGAGAACTGGGACATTTTTGCATGGAAGCCCGCTGACATGCCAGGTGTTCCCAGGGGACTGGCTGAGCATCGCCTAAGAGTCGACTCGTCTGCAAAGCCAGTCAAAGAACATCTTCGGCGGTCCGCCGTCCAGAAGAGAAAGGCCATCGGTGAAGAAGTGGCTCGACTGTTGGCGGCAGGATTTATCCGAGAGATATTCCACTCCGAGTGGCTCGCTAATGTCGTCATGGTTCCTAAGAAGGACAAGTCGCTCCGAATGTGCATTGATTTCAAGCACATCAACCGGGCCTGCCCGAAAGATCACTTTCCTCTCCCTCGCATAGATCAAATTGTTGACTCGACCGCGGGATGCGAGAGGTTGTCTTTTTTAGATGC
>NW_021284886.1:0-1064 GCF_002162155.2 Triticum dicoccoides
GATCGTTTAGTATGTTGCTATTGCTTTCTTCATGACTTATACATGTTCCTATGACTATGAGATTATGCAACTCCCGTTTACCGGAGGAACACTTTGTGTGCTACCAAACGTCACAACGTAACTTGGTGATTATAAAGGTGCTCTACAGGTGTCTCCAAAGGTACTTGTTGGGTTGGCGTATTTCGAGATTAGGATTTGTCACTCCGAATGTCGGGGAGGTATCTCTGGGCCCTCTCGGTAATGCACATCACTTAAGCCTTGCAAGCATTGCAACTAATGAGTTAGTTGCGAGATGATGTATTACGGAACGAGTAAAGAGACTTGCCGGTAACGAGATTGAACTAGGTATTGGATACCGACGATCGAATCTCGGGCAAGTAACATACCGATGACAAAGGGAACAACGTATGTTGTTATGCGGTCTGACCGATAAAGATCTTCGTAGAATATGTAGGAACCAATATGGGCATCCAGGTCCCGCTATTGGTTATTGACCGGAGACGTGTCTTGGTCATGTCTACATTGTTCTCGAACCGTAGGGTCCGCACGCTTAAGGTTTCGATGACAGTTATATTATGAGTTTAGGAGTTTTGATGTACCTAAGGAGTTCGGAGTCCCGGATGAGATCGGGGACATGACGAGGAGTCTCGAAATGGTCGAGACGTAAAGATTGATATATTGGACGACTATATTCGGAGTTCGGAAAGGTTCCGAGTGATTCGGGTATTTTTTGGAGTACCGGAGAGTTACGGGAATTCGTATTAGGCCTCATTGGGCCATACGGGAATGGAGAGAAAGGGCCAAAAGGGTGGCCGCACCCCTCCCCTTGGACTAGTCCGAATTGGACTAGGGAGGGGGGGCGCCCCCTTCCTTCCTTCTCCTTCTCTCTTCCCTTTCCTTCTCTCCTACTCCTACTACATGGAAGGGTTCCTAGTTGGACTAGGAAAAGGGGAATCCTACTCCCGGTGGGAGTAGGACTCCCCTAGGGCGCGCCATAGAGAGGGCCGGCCCTCCCCCTCCTCCACTCCTTTATATACAGGGGTAGGGGGCACCCCATAGACACA
>NW_021284887.1:0-1444 GCF_002162155.2 Triticum dicoccoides
GCGCATCGAATTCGGAGCGTTACAATAGGACTGGTGATCAGTCTTTGAATCCTCCTCTGAGGAGCTCTCTATAGCCAGCAAGATGTCTGCTTCAGCAGGTAGCATTGTCTGCTCTGAATACCTTATTTTCACTCCAGATACTTCCATCACCGCTTCAAATGGCTGATGCACAGGAAGAGTAGTTGAATATACAAACGTTGTTGACAAATGGAACACGTAATACAAAAAAATGATAGCATGATATAATTCACATACATGATGATTGTCTAAACAGCATGGCATTGCATAATTCACATATATAATGCCTTTGCAACAAGATGGCAATGCATAATTCACATATATGGTAATTAGACACTGAACAGATGGCATTCACACAAAGCATGTCTAAACTAATCAAATGGCATAGCAATGTGAGACACCATGCGCACGATATGAGCAACATAACCCTGCCAAGTTAGAGCATACACCTCGGGGGGGGGAATAGGACTGGTCATCTGTCTCTGAATCCTCCTCTGAGGAGCTATCCGTAACCAGCGACATATGCGCTTCGTGAGATAGCATAGTCTGCTCAGAAGACCTTGTTTTCACTCCAGAATTTGCCATCACCGTGTCAAATGGCTGATGCACACGAAGAGCAGTTGAATGTACTAACATTGTTGACAAATGTAATATGTAACGGAAAAAAAAGGATGGCCTGATATAATTTACATATAAGATGACTGGCTAAGCAGGAAGGCATTGCAAAATTCACATATATGATGCCTGGCTAAACAAGGTGGTGTTGCATAATTCACATAAACGATGAATAAACTAAGCAGATGGCATTCGCACAAAGGATGTCTAAACTAAGCAGATGACATATTTGATGTATAAAGTAAGCAATGCAAGACACCATATGCATGATATAACCAACATCAGCATGCCAAGTTAGAACGAAGACCTCAAGGGGTAAATAGGAGTTATCTTGTCCTTCTGAATCCCCCTCAGAATAGATATCTTCCTCTCGATTACAATCCGAAATGCGTGGAGAGGGGGCTGCCTTTGCGCCTACCATGGAGCGATGTCTGCATGAAATTATATTGCCACGCAAGGCTCGTCTCTTTTGCTCTACATGTTCAGTTCCATTGTTTACAATAACTGTCGTGCATAGGAATAAAACATAGTGAGATTATGTAAGGAGTGCATGCAGAAATCCAGACTGATGGTACCAACCTATGGATATACCCAAAACCAATAATAGCAGGCAGATAATGGCTTCAGTTAATAAATACAGATAATGGCTTCTTTACTGTTTGTTTCCCACCCAACATGAAACTCATAGTAGACACCGGAGATTAACCAGATAGTAGATAGATACTATTAATAGCGGCCCCGATATGTACCCCACGACCATTTAAAAACTCAAGTTTGACCATTATTTTGGAGCTGACTCAGTGTCTAATCG
>NW_021284888.1:0-4261 GCF_002162155.2 Triticum dicoccoides
GATCACATCATCGGTATCACGTCTATCGAGAGGGGACAGATACCGGCAAATACAGAAAAACACGATCAATGCAATGCACAATATGATGCATGCTATGACATGGCAATATGAATGTGTTTTGGGCTAATGCACCTAAAACCAGATTAAATGAAGTTGGTTTGAATCCAAGATTCAAATTCAAACTCCATATGTGGATATTTAAATGCCATTAGTATGATTTGTGCTAAACAGCATCTATAAGTTGTTCTAACATGCATGTAAATGGTACAGATGGATTCCTTGAATTTTTCTGATAATTTTTCATATATAAATTATTTAATTTGGAGTTACGGTTAATTTTCTATGAATTATTGAAGTTTTAGCTATTTTCTGGAATTTCCTGAATATTTAGAATTAAAATAATTCCAGAAAATGAATTATGGCGTCAGCACCACGTCACTGTGACGTCAGCAGTCAACTGGGCTGGCTCAGGTCAAACCTGACGTGTGGGGGCCACACGTCAGTGACACAGTGCTGGCTGCAGTCACAGACATGTGGGGCCGGTCAAAGGCCACGTCAGCGAGGTCAACGCCGACGCGTGGGGTCACTGCAATTAGATTAAACTTAACCTATTTTAGTTAGCCGGTTAGTTAGGCCGTGGGGCCCGGCTATCAGTGGCTCTGGGGGGTTAGTTAGTGGGGTCATTAGCGCTAATGACGACGACACGTCAGATACGCCGGCGATGAGTCGCCGGTGACCACAGAACACGGCGGGGCATGCCGGACTTGCGCTAGAGGCGTCAGTTTGGCGCGCTGAGGGCACCAGGGGATGGCCCTTGCTCCCGCGCATCCAGAGGGCCGAGTGGGAGGTCGTGGGGTCGACGGAGCTCGTCGGAACGGAGCTCACGGCGGCGACCGGAGTTCGGGCGAGACGCGAGCGAGAGCTAGGGGGCACGGGAAGGCGAGCTGGGGCGTGCTACGGGCTTGTGGAGACGGTCTGAGCACGATGGTGCACTCAGGTGGGAGCTCCAGTGGCTCTGGCCACGATGGCGACGAGGCACGGCGGCGGCGAGCTTCGGCCGTGGTGGAAGAAGGAGCTAGGGGACGAAATCAGGTGCGGGGATTGAGGGGAAAAGAAGAGGAACTCACAGAGAGTCGGACGAGACGCTAAGTGGGCTCGGGGACGTCCTGTCGGCGGCGAATCGAACGGCGGCGAGTTCCGGTGGCCGAGGAGGGGAACGGCGACGTGGGCGGCAATGCAGGGCTCCCGGCGTCACGTGAGTTGGTGGAGACGAAGAAGAAGGCGCGGCGGTTCTTCTGGAGGCATCGGCGAGGCGAGGGGTGGCCGGTGGCCGTGGCGAACAGCGTCGGTGGCGACGAGCTCTGTTCGGTCGCGGGAGGGAGAGGGGGCAGAGGGGGATAGGGACGGAGGGAAGGAGCGAGGAGAGTGAGAGAGGGAGCCAGGGGCTGCGTGGCGTCGCGGGAGGCGACCAGGGGAGGAGGAGGCAGCCAGGCAGGGAGGAGGTGGCCGGGGCGCGTGGCCGCGCGCGCCGGGCGCGTGCCCGTCCTCCTGGCAGGGAGGAAGACGACAGGGGTAGCGGTGGCGGGCTGGGCCGGCCAGCTACAGTGCTGGGCCGGTTTGGCTACCAGGTGAGCGCCAGGTAGGCTTCTGCTCCTTTTTTTTATTTCTGTTTTCTATTTTCTGTAGTTTGTTTTGATTTAGTTTAGCAACTAAATCATTTAAATTAATTCTGTAGAATTTTATGTGGCTTGCTAAAATATATATAAAGCCACTCACAAACTTCCAGAATTATTGGAGTCATATTTAATATATATTAAATATAAATCCAAAGCAAATAGTTATTGGATTAATTCAAATGGCCAAAATAATTATCTCTGTGACTCCAAAAATATTGGTTTAATTTTTACCTCTTACCAATATTTCCATGGAATAACAGGAACATTTTCTTGGACACATTTGAGAAGATTTAATTGTTGGTTATTTTTAGAGGTTTCCTGAGGCTTTTGAAAATTCCTCAATTCAAATTTCATTTGAATTTAAACATGATGCACACACCAGACAGCACCAGAAGCTAGGGATGTGACAACTCACCCCCACTAAACAAGAATCTCGTCTCGAGATTCAAGCGTAGGGTAAGGTGAAGGGGAAACACAAACTAGTATAATCTTCACGATCCAGGGTGCACTTCAGTTGAACGTTGATTCATTCATCATTATTGTCTTGAAGTCTTGCTCTGAGAAATCCTGTCAACATGACATGGAGGGAAGAAGGAGACTCTAGAAGGGTCGATCTTCTCGAAGATCGAACAACTCAGGATTAACTCCCGGAATGTGACATAGCAACATCTCTCAAGCTGAGAGACGAAGCATACCTCTAGAGGGACGGAGTGGAGCAGGTGACGAGGTTCACTAGGTAGACAGCAATTCCAGACTTAAGAATGTGGTGATCGGTTGTCAACATAGCGAGGAGTTGAATTGCCATGACACCACGACGAAACATCCTGGAGAAGGGTGATTCGTAGATTATTATCTTAAGTGGCAAAAAGAATTACCTTTGATATAGAGATCACTGAGACTCTCTATATCAGCCGAAGGCAAATCATAGCAATCGATTGGCGGGGTCGGCAGAATGGCATACTCGGACTTGGATGATGTGGATTACCTTGTTGAAGACAACGTAATGGATGAATTTGCTTGTCACCGGAAATGGAGGAGACCCATGGTAGAATGGCACATTGGCGGTGCAAGCTGGGAACAAAATGCAAATGCTGGGAATGATTCTGGTAACTAGGGAAGAACCCAACAATAGAGAGTGATTTCACGGTTTGAGAAGGTCATAGCATTGCCGAGGAAAACTGAGAGGAATCCAAGGTAGTGCTGATGATAACACGTAGCGCTTGTGCGTGCTCTCAAGAACTTGAGCATTTCCATAATCATCAAGGTTTACCAACATCCGTGTCAAGGATCCTGGCAACACAACATACTACCATGATGAATAGCGATGGACGATGCAGATGCAAAGGAGGATAATACTTTCTCAGATTTCACCTTAGCGAGCCAAGGAACAAAATCTGGACGATCGACCGAGAGACATTTAGCACTCCGCTTCTAATGTTCTCCTTGATGTGCTAGCGTAACCCATTCATAAATATGGTTTGATATCTAGAACATCAAGTAGAAGGTCGGACTTCGGGATCTCAAAATCCATAGGGGCAACTAGGGAGTAAATCCTACGAAATCCCTATGGGAGGTGGCCAACTTCTTCAATCAAGATATTATAATAATAGGTCTTCCGGTTGGGTGTGTTGGCCACGACATCCACCTTACCGGTTATCGAGGGACCAATATTATAGTTCTTGGGAAATATTCCAACCATCATATCTGCCTAAGACTCAGATCTGGTTGGTGTCAGGATATTCCAGACTCATCGAGTCTAGGAAGAAAAACGAAAGTTTGCAACACAAATCGATGAGATGACGTTACGAGATTCTCGGGAATGAACTACGATAGCAAGCTCCAAACATGAGCTGGTTCTGCTACTAACATGTGAACACGTTGTCCCAGACAAGCATGGCCACGTAGTAGTCTTATAATTAAACACTACCGAGTTCTGGTTGGGAACCATCAGCGATGATATCGAAGTTCTTTCATAAGTCCGGATTAGCTCTTATGAAGATACTCTTTCTCCTTGAACAAATCAGTCAGTGGCTTGGTGTGCTAGGATACACATATGGAATGGAGATGATCAGTCTATCAAACCACAGAATACTTCGCACGTGCATAACTGACTTGGGATGGTTCCAGAGGAGGTAAAAAAACATGCTTTCTCGAATTCACGGCGGCAACTTACATCAAATGCACGTGAATCAAAGGAAGTCACTTCTTTCATCCAAACATATACCTCAGAGACGGAACTCGAAGGCATTGTTTACAAAGTTTCCAACACTAGCTTAATGTCCAACAGAATCATGAAGAAGATAAGGATGTTGTCGATGAGCTCAACAACAACTCATCGGAATTCCCATATCACTGGACTTCCACCATCGTGTGAACACGGTGATAGCATTGGTCAGACCCATAAGAATATAATGGTGTATGCTCGAGGAAAACCACGAGTAAGACAACATTACGAATATCGTTGGTTCTGATTTGATTTGACGATAGCCCATACTCAAATCAAAGATTGGATAAGATAATAGATCCAGCAACTGATCACAGGGACCAATCGATGAAGATATCACCTTTCTTCAACACACACTACA
>NW_021284888.1:4271-9674 GCF_002162155.2 Triticum dicoccoides
AAGGGATTTGCAAATGCATCGGACTATTTAGAAACCTGGGATGACTCGGACAGCATAACGGCTATAATTGCTCAAAAAGATTTGAGACAATCACAAAAATGGTGGCATAACCACTCAGAAGCACAATATCAAGGTTTCGAGATCAACAATTAACATACGGAAGTAGTAGGAACTGAACTGGGACTTAAATCAACAATCTTATAAGTCTGCGGATTAGTAACACGTGATCCTAATAGAAAGAAGAGAAAGCCTAGTTCTTAATCCCCGTAGAGGAGAAGATGATGACTCAGATCAGAAGGCATAAGGTATAAGGAGTAAAAAGAGCCTTACGTTCCATCCCACAATCAATTCCCTTATATAACTAAGACTTTCTAGACTCAACTTCGACCAGTTTGGCTTGGTAATCCTACAGGCAATCAAGCTCTGATACCAACACTGTCAGGACCCCGACTCAATGCCACATCGATCTAGCATGTAACACCTCATATCACTTTGCGGCCTCACGCACGGTATTCCCACGGGTGTCCCCTTACCTTTGCCCGGGACCGTTTGCGCCTTTTGGCACACGTATATGACAGTGTCGCTAGCATCCATATGATAAGGAGCCCGGGCTGACATGGCTAGTCGTAAACCCAAAGCGGCACAGACTTACAGGGACAGGCATCCATGACCCAGCATCGAACGTGTCGGTCATCAGCGAGTGAATCCAGGCTGTAGCACTGGGCTAGCAGGACTCCGGTGAACCGGGCTGTAGCGGGCTAACAGGACTCCGGTATTCACCGCGTGACATTTCCCTGAAGGGACAGACACAGGAACGAAGAAGGACACATGCCGGCCAGCCTAAGTGTTCCGGAGCAGTAGCAAGCTACCATGGCTCGGTGGAAACACTAGGAGACATTTCCCCGTAAGAGAGGCTACTAAAGATAAACAACTAGATGGTCAGATCCCACACATACCAAGCATTTCAATAACATACACACAATATGCTCGATATGTGCAAATACAACATGGCATCACAACATGACTCTATGACTCAAGTAATCTATTCAATAGGCTCTGAGGAGCGAGATATTACAAACATGGGTCTCATGACCCAACATTCAGAGCATACAAATCAAGCACAAGCGGAAGCTATCATGTCTGAGTACAGACATCTATAAATGAAAAAGGCTGAGAAGCCTGACTATCTACCAAATCCTGCCGAGGCACAAGATCGTAGCTGAGGTAACAAGCTAAACGTCGAAGACCACGCGGAAATACTAGTGAGACTGAAGTCTCTCTGCAAAAACATAAAATAGGCAAACGTGAGTACAAATGTACCCAGCAAGACTTACATCAGAACTATCTACATATGCATCATTATCAACAAAGGGATGGTGGGGTTTAACTGCAGCAAGCCAGCTTTGACTCGGTGGCTATCCTGAACTACGACTGCGAGTAACTTTTGAGGTGGCGCACACGAGTCCACATATTCACCATATCAATACACCACTATGGATCCGCTCCCGTCTCCCTACGAGAACGCCATCCATAGCACTCACGCTTATCTTGCGTATTTTAGAGTATCCACTTTCACTTGTCTATGAACTGATATAAGCAACCCAGAAGTCCTTTTCCGCGGACACGGCTATTCGAATAGATCATATTAACCCTGCAGGGGTGTACTTCTTCACACACGCTCTCACCACTTACCGCCGTTTACACGACATGTACTCGGCAACCTTCAAGCGGAAGCCCAACGTGGGTGTCGGCCACGGCCTGCCTAAACACTCAAGTTTCTAGTCCAGGTTTATCGCCTATTCGGGTTCCATCCATGAGGAGATCCGGCCGGAGTTTCGCTCACAGCCCCAAACGATGTGAACAGGGTTCCGTGACACCAAACGGGCGCCCGGTTTACCCGGCCACGTGCCTACCGCATCACAGCCCACCCCTACGGTCAGCGCTGTCCACGGCCTCCAGCATACTACAAACACCAGAAACTACTTGCAACTCCTGGACAGAGGACAAGGGTGATCAAGAAGCCGAGAGGGTCCATTGGTTTCGGGCCCAATGCGTGGTAGTAGCTGAATCATGGATCACAAACACAGAACTCAGTTCCTGAGGACGGCTGCAATGAGACAACCCACCATGTACTCCTACATGGCCTCTCACCGCTACCTTTACCAAATCGTGTTCACACACTTAGCTCACACACAGTAGGACAGGTTCACACGCCTCTGATTCATCCCCGATGAATCAGACCTGACTCAACTCTAAGCAATAGCAGGCATGACAAACAAACATGAATGAGTAGGCACATCAGGGCTCAAACAACTCCTACTCATGCTAGTGGGTTTCATCTATTTACTGTGGCAATGACAGGTCATGCAAAGGATAAAGAGTTCAGCTACCGCAGCAAGTAACAAATATATCGTTGTTGTCCTAATGCAGTAAAAGAGAGCAGGAGCGAGAGAGTGGGATTTTATCGGAATGAACAAGGGGGTTTTGCTTGCCTGGCACTTCTGAAGATAACATTGAGTCTTCATCAGTGTCACGATCACATCATCGGTATCACGTCTATCGAGAGGGGACAGATACCGGCAAATACAGAAAAACACGATCAATGCAATGCACAATATGATGCATGCTATGACATGGCAATATGAATGTGTTTTGGGCTAATGCACCTAAAACCAGATTAAATGAAGTTGGTTTGAATCCAAGATTCAAATTCAAACTCCATATGTGGATATTTAAATGCCATTAGTATGATTTGTGCTAAACAGCATCTATAAGTTGTTCTAACATGCATGTAAATGGTACAGATGGATTCCTTGAATTTTTCTGATAATTTTTCATATATAAATTATTTAATTTGGAGTTACGGTTAATTTTCTATGAATTATTGAAGTTTTAGCTATTTTCTGGAATTTCCTGAATATTTAGAATTAAAATAATTCCAGAAAATGAATTATGGCGTCAGCACCACGTCACTGTGACGTCAGCAGTCAACTGGGCTGGCTCAGGTCAAACCTGACGTGTGGGGGCCACACGTCAGTGACACAGTGCTGGCTGGAGTCACAGACATGTGGGGCCGGTCAAAGGCCACGTCAGCGAGGTCAACGCCGACGCGTGGGGTCACTGCAATTAGATTAAACTTAACCTATTTTAGTTAGCCGGTTAGTTAGGCTGTGCGGCCCGGCTGTCAGTGGCTCTGGGGGGTTAGTTAGTGGGGTCATTAGCGCTAATGACGACGACACGTCAGATACGCCGGCGATGAGTCGCCGGTGACCACAGAACACGGCGGGGCACGCCGGACTTGCGCTAGAGGCGTCAGTTTGGCGCGCTGAGGGCACCAGGGGATGGCCCTTGCTCCCGCGCATCCAGAGGGCCGAGTGGGAGGTCGTGGGGTCGACGGAGCTCGTCGGAACGGAGCTCACGGCGGCGACCGGAGTTCGGGCGAGACGCGAGCGAGAGCTAGGGGGCACGGGAAGGCGAGCTGGGGCGTGCTACGGGCTTGTGGAGACGGTCTGAGCACGATGGTGCACTCAGGTGGGAGCTCCAGTGGCTCTAGCCACGATGGCGACGAGGCACGGCGGCGGCGAGCTTCGGCCGTGGTGGAAGAAGGAGCTAGGGGACGAAATCAGGTGCGGGGATTGAGGGGAAGAGAAGAGGAACTCACGGAGAGTCGGACGAGACGCTAAGTGGGCTCGGGGACGTCCTGTCGGCGGCGAATCGAACGGCGGCGAGTTCCCGTGGCCGAGGAGGGGAACGGCGACGTGGGCGGCGATGCAGGGCTCCCGGCGTCACGTGAGTTGGTGGAGACGAAGAAGAAGGCGCGGCGATTCTTCTGGAGGCATCGGCGAGGCGAGGGGTGGCCGGTGGCCGCGGCGAACAGCGTCGGTGGCGACGAGCTCCGTTCGGTCGCGGGAGGGAGAGGGGGCAGAGGGGGATAGGGACGGAGGGAAGGAGCAAGGAGAGTGAGAGAGGGAGCCAGGGGCTGCGTGGCGTCGCGGGAGGCGACCAGGGGAGGAGGAGGCAGCCAGGCAGGGAGGAGGTGGCCGGGGCGCGTGGCCGCGCGCGCCGGGCGCGTGCCCGTCCTCCTGGCAGGGAGGAAGACGACAGGGGTAGCGGTGGCGGGCTGGGCCGGCCAGCTACAGTGCTGGGCCGGTTTGGCTACCAGGTGAGCGCCAGGTAGGCTTCTGCTCCTTTTTTTTTATTTCTGTTTTCTATTTTCTGTAGTTTGTTTTGATTTAGTTTAGCAACTAAATCATTTAAATAAATTCTGTAGAATTTTATGTGGCTTGCTAAAATATATATAAAGCCACTCACAAACTTCCAGAATTATTGGAGTCATATTTAATATATATTAAATATAAATCCAAAGCAAATAGTTATTGGATTAATTCAAATGGCCAAAATAATTATCTCTGTGACTCCAAAAATATTGGTTTAATTTTTACCTCTTACCAATATTTCCATGGAATAACAGGAACATTTTCTTGGACACATTTGAGAAGATTTAATTGTTGGTTATTTTTAGAGGTTTCCTGAGGCTTTTGAAAATTCCTCAATTCAAATTTCATTTGAATTTAAACATGATGCACACACCAGACAGCACCAGAAGCTAGGGATGTGACAATGGGCCAGGATTCAGGCCCGCAGAAGGCCCAGCAGGCCCAACAGGCATAGCAGTGCACAGAGTAGGCCCGTAAGCCTGCAGTTGAGAGGAGCTCGAGTGGGTGGGCGCAGCAGCGCTTATAAACCACTGCGAGCCCCTCTCAACTAGCGAGGTGGGACTAAACTTATGACCGCACAGCGCCAGCATAGGACATTTGGTCCCTGTTGGTAGCACCAACCGGGACCATAGGGGGGCATTGGTCCTGGTTGGTGGCAAGAACCGGGACGAATGCCCACCTATGGTCTCGGTTCGAGCCACCAACCGGGACCAAAGGCCTCTGTTTCCCGCCCTTTGGGCTGCTGAAAAGAGACCTTTGGCCCCGGTTGGTGGCACGAACCCGGACCATAGGTAGGAATTCGTCCCGGTTCATGCCACGAACCAGGACCATAGTTTCCTGTATATATACCCACCACTTAGCAGTTTCAGATTTCATCGCCATTTGCCTCCTAATGATGCCGAGCTCATCGACGCCACCAGGCTGCCCGTGCTCGCTGTCACCGCCCCGAGGTCGCCGTCGCCGTCACCGCTCGGTCCTCGTCGCCGCCACCGCCCGCTCCTCGAGCCCTTGCCGCCCTCGAGCCCGCGCCGCCCTCGAGCCCGCACCGCCCCAGAGCTCGCCGTCGTCCCCGAGCCCTCCTCCCCAAGCTCACGCCGCCCCTCGAGCTCGCTGTCGTCCCCAAGCCCGCGCCGCCCCGAGCCCGTGCCGCCCCCGATCTCGCCGTCCTCCCCGAGCCCGTGCCGCC
>NW_021284889.1:0-1209 GCF_002162155.2 Triticum dicoccoides
AAGTCACTTTACTCGTACCGTAATGCATGATCCCGTGACCAAACACTTGGTCACTTTGAGCTCATTATGATGATGCATTACTTGAGTGGGCCCAGTGATATCTCTCCGTCATACGGAGTGACAAATCCCAGTCTCGATCCATATAAAACAATAGATACTTTCGGAGATACCTGTAGTGCACCTTTATAGTCACCCAGTTACGTTGTGACGTTTGATACACCCAAAGCACTCCTACGGTATCCAGGAGTTATACGATCTCATGGTCGAAGGAAGAGATACTTTGACATTGCAAAAACTCTAGCAAACGAACTATACGATCTTATGCTATGTTTAGGATTGGGTCTTGTCCATCACATCATTATCCTAATGATGCGATCCCGTTATCAATGACATCTAATGTCCATAGCCAGGAAACCATGACTATCTATTGATCAACGAGCTAGTCAACTAGAGGCTTACTAGGGACATGTTGGTGTCTGTTATTCACACATGTATTACGATTTCCAGATAACACAATTATAGCACGAATAAAGACAATTATCATGAACAAAGAAATATAATAATAATGCTTTTATTATTGCCTCTAGGGCATATTTCCAACAGTCTCCCACTTGCACTAGAGTCAATAATCTAGTTACATTGTGATGAATCGAACACCCATGGAATTCTGGTGTTGATCATGTTTTGCTCTTGGGAGAGGTTTAGTCAATGGATCTGCTACATTCAGGTCCGTATGTACTTTACAAATCTCTATGTCTCCATCTTGAACATTTTCACGGATGGAGTTGAAGCGACGCTTGATGTGCATTGTCTTCTTGTGAAACCTGGGCTCCTTGGCAAGTGCAATAGCTCCAGTGTTGTCACAGAAGAGCTTGATCGGCCCCGACGCATTGGGTATGACTCCTAGGTCGGTGATGAACTCCTTCACCCATATTGCTTCATGTGCTGCCTCCGAGGCTGCCATGTACTCCGCTTCACATGTAGATCCCGCCACGACGCTCTGCTTGCAACTGCACCAGCTTACTGCCCCACCATTCAAAATATACACGTATCCGGTTTGTGACTTAGAGTCATCCAGATCTGTGTCGAAGCTAGCGTCGACGTAACCTTTTACGACGAGCTCTTCGTCACCTCCATAAACGAGAAACATTTCCTTAGTCCTTTTCAGGTACTTCAGGATATTCTTGACCGCTGTCCAGTGTTCCTTGC
>NW_021284890.1:0-1677 GCF_002162155.2 Triticum dicoccoides
GCAACCTTAACCTTTTTATGTTCATTGAAATTATGGGAAGCAAATATATTTTTTATGTCGAACTCCCATTCAATATATAAAGCAGGTTTAAAACGGCCATTAAATGGTGGTATAGATACATTAACCTGATCATGTGCATTTGGATGTTTGTGCACCTCTCGTGACGGTTGTGGTATTTGCAAAGGTGGTGGCACGTCTCCCGCGATCGACAAAGCCCATGAATTGACTCTGGATCCTGTCATGATTAGTAGAACAAGAAACAAAACCCAAAAATAATGTTCCTATAACTACTAGGATGTGGTGGTAAAACGCTCACAGTAAAGCAAATATCAATGTCTTACAAGTTCTTACCATGCAGCAGGCGGTGATCGGCAACCAGCGGTGTCAAGTAACTCCGAATATTGAGTAAACCGATTTCCAGGGGAGCGTACGTATACACGGTGTAGAAATATGTGGAGCTGGGTTGGCTATATATGGTAGCAAAAGATTAGCAATAATCAATTCAAAGATGCAATGTTGAATAAACGCTCAAGGACGGTACTGTGTTGGTCCTAGGCTAGACCGTACTAGAGACGCGAGCCTAGAACACTAATGAGGTCACGGTGTAGCACAACTAGCATCAATGAAAGATACTAAGTAGCTCTTGACAGCAAGATATAAGTGAATATCACAACGGCAGTGAAGATAATGATGAAAAACTACTGCCAAGCAGGATATACAACAACTCTCTCTCCAACTTTCCTCTTGAAAAGTTTAAGACAATTTTCTGATAAATTCTTTCAAAGAATGCTATTAACTCAAGCTTTCCAATGCAAAAAGAATCACTCAATTCCGAGTTGATATGAGGAGTCAAAGAATTCTAAAACTGGCCTGAAAAATTGGAACAAGCTGTGTTCATGAACTTCGGAGGGCAAACAGACCTATTTAGAAGCCGATTTTGAGGTGTCAAATAGTGAACTAGCTTCTGCAACTATTTAGATGCGGCTCGTCGCTAGCTTCAATTTGAGTACTCATGGAGCCAAAACGGACTTCGTATGAGGAAGATACACCTGTTTTACTGAACAGTGCGCAAAACAGATTCCAATCCGAATTCAGGTACGAGATTGGTTCTAGATAGATCCAATTTTTTTTTCTTCTCTCTTTTTTTTCTCACGCTTTTTTTTTCTTTTTCTTCTCTCTCTTTTTCTTTTTTTTTCCTTTTTTCTCTTTTTTTCTCTATCTTTTTTTTTCAAGACAAACTAGATAAGATGCAGATTGGATCAGGCGAAGATGTGAATGACCTCAACTATGATTATGACAATGAACAGTGCGTAGCACGTGGTGGAAATTAATAGATGGGATGGTGGACAGCGGAAGGGATAATGATGCAGCGGCGGCGTGACTAATGTGAACAGAACTCGAAACTCTAAAGGAACTAGACGCTAAGACCAGCAACTTACACGACGATGCAACCGATAATTCAACTATGCAAGCAATGAATAGAAAATTGCAAAGGCTCAGACTGGCTTGGATAAAGGATGAACAGATCTAACTTTTTTTGTGTGGCTTTTTCTTGGACAATAGGTAAGAAAATAAATCTAATCTAGGAAAACTGGAAATTCTCACCGAGCAACCTGAAAACTGATACCACTTGATAGAGGCGAGGGTGTCCCGATCTTTCGATGAGATGATAACTAT
>NW_021284891.1:0-1188 GCF_002162155.2 Triticum dicoccoides
TCGAACAAAGAAGGGGAGGGATAGCATATTTGTTGTCGTGGATAGATTCTCGAAAATGGCACACTTTATACCATGTCATAAAAGCGATGATGCTGTTAATGTTGCTGATTTGTTCTTTCGTGAAATTATTCGCTTGCATGGTGTGCCAAATACTATTGTTTCAGATCGTGATACTAAATTTCTTAGCCACTTTTGGAGATGTTTATGGGCTAAGTTGGGGACTAAACTGCTTTTTAGTACTACTTGTCACCCCCAAACTGATGGACAAACTGAAGTAGTCAATAGAACGTTGTCTACTATGCTTAGGGCTGTTTTGAAGAATAATAAGAAAATATGGGAGGAATGCTTGCCTCATATTGAATTTGCTTATAATCGTTCATTGCATTCTACTACTAAGATGTGCCCTTTTGAAGTTGTGTATGGTTTCCTACCTTGTGCACCTATTGATTTGTTCCCTCTTCCATCTTCGGAGAAGGTTAATTTTGATGCTAAACAACGTGCTGAATTGATTTTAAAAATGCATGAGTTAACTAAGGAAAACATTGAGCGTATGAATGCTAAATATAAACTTGCTGGAGATAAGGGTAGAAAACATGTTGTGTTTGCACCTGGAGATCTTGTTTGGTTACATTTGTGTAAGGATAGATTTCCTGATTTGCGCAAATCAAAGCTAATGCCACGTGCTGATGGTCCCTTCAAGGTGTTAGAGAAAATAAATGATAATGCATATAAACTTGAGCTGCCTGTAGATTTTGGGGTTAGTCCCACTTTTAACATTGCAGATTTGAAGCCTTATTTGGGTGAGGAAGATGAGTTTCCGTCGAGGACGACTTCATTTCAAGAAGGGGAGGATGATGAGGACATCAATACCATTGTTACACCCACAGCCCCTACTGCTACATATACGGGACCAATTACTAGAGCTCGCGCACGCCAATTAAATTATCAGGTACTTTCGTTTCTTGGTAATGATTCTAATGTTCATGAGAATATGATGCTGCCTAAATTGGATACATTTGTTTTGCTTACAAATGAAGGGCCTAGCTTGGAGAAGGATGAACATTGGAGCAAGAACAAGCATGGAGATGATGCCATGCGCAAGGACGTCGCGCCTTAACAAGCATGGAGTTGGTTTAGGATTGCTAAGGCGCGACGTCCTTGCGCATGCCATCATCTCCATGCTTGTTC
>NW_021284892.1:0-982 GCF_002162155.2 Triticum dicoccoides
GAAAAGGCATTGCCTCTTTACCGACTGATGAAGAAGACAGACAAGTTCGAGTGGACTCCAGAAGCTGATGCAGCGTTTGCCGAGCTAAAAGCTCTGCTCTCCACCCAGCCGGTGCTTGCTGCTCCAATCAGCAAAGAGCCTCTGTTGCTCTATATCGCAGCCACAGGACAAGTCGTCAGTACTGTGCTTACGGTCGAGCGGGAAGAAGAAGGAAAAGCTCTCAAAGTTCAGCGCCCAGTGTATTATTTGTCTGAAGTCTTGACTCCATCCAAGCAGAGATATCCTCATTATCAGAAGCTTGTGTATGGAATATACATGACCACAAAGAAGGTTGCTCATTATTTCTCTGATCATTCCATCACAGTCGTCAGCAACGCTCCACTATCAGAGATTTTGCACAACAGAGATGCAACTGGTCGAGTGGCCAAATGGGCGATTGAACTTCTTCCCCTTGATATCAAGTTCGAGGCAAAGAAAGCCATTAAGTCCCAGGCAATAGCAGATTTCCTCGCCGAGTGGATTGAACAGCAGCAGCCGACTGAAGTTCACTCGGAGCATTGGACCATGTTCTTTGATGTCTCTAAGATGTTGAATGGTTCCGGTGCTGGGGTTGTCCTGGTTTCCCCCAGAGGAGATAAGCTCAGATATGTGCTCCAGATTCACTTTGATTCCTCCAACAATGAGGCAGAATATGAGGCCCTCTTATATGGGTTGCGCATGGCCATTTCACTCGGCGTCCGTCGCCTGATGGTCTATGGCGACTCGGATTTAGTGGTCAACCAGGTGATGAAAGAGTGGGACGTGAGAAGCCCAGCCATGACTGGATACTGCAGTGCAGTGAGGAAGCTGGAAAAGAAGTTCGAGGGGTTAGAGCTCCATCATATACCCCGACTGAAAAATCAAGCAGCTGATGATCTAGCAAAGATAGGTTCCAAGAGAGAAGCCATTCCGAGTGGTGTGTTCTTGGAGCATATACACACTC
>NW_021284893.1:0-1670 GCF_002162155.2 Triticum dicoccoides
TGTTGATTTACCAGGCAAGCAAACCCCCTTGTTCATTTCGATAAAACCCTACTCTCTCGCTCCTGCTCTCAGTTATTGCATTAGGACAACAACGATTCATATGCTACTTTGTGCTGCGGTAGTTGAACCCATTCCTCTGCATGACCTGTCATTGCCACAGTAAATAGTTGAAACCCACTAGCATGTGTAGGAGTTGATTGAAGCCACTGATGTGTTCCTACCATGCTATGCCTGCTATTGCTTAGAGTTGTGTCAGGTCTGGTTCATTGGGAATGAATTGGAGTGTCACGATATGTTCTGATGCTGAGGGTGAAGTGTGTGAACACGATTTGGTAAAGGTAGCGGTGAGAGGCCATGTAGGAGTACATGGTGGGTTGTCTCATTGGAACCGTCCTTAAGCACTGAGTTCTATGTATGTTGTCCAATGACTCGATACTACCACACATTGGAAGGCTTAAGTGCCCCTCTCGACTTATTAATCAACTTGGTCTCTGTCCAGGAGTCGCAACTAGTTTCTGGTGTTTGTAGGTAGTGCCATTTTTCTACCAAGTGGCACCCGGCAGGGTGGGCTTGGGACAGACTACGCACACGTGGCCTGGTGTACCGAGTGGCACCCGGATGGTGGGCTCGGGAACCCTGTACACATCGTTTGGGGCCGTGAGCGACACCCCGGCCGGATCTCCTTGCGGATGGAACCCGAATAGGCGATAAACCTGGACTAGAGTCTTGTGTGGTTAGTCAGGTCGTGGCCGACACCCTCGCCAGGCTTCCGCTTGAAGGTTGCCGAGATACATGACGTGTACATGGCGGTAAGTGGCGAGAGCGTGTGTGAAGAAGTACACCCCTGCAGGGTTAACATGATCTATTCAAATAGCCGGGTCCGCGGTTATGGACTTCTTGGATGCTTACATGGTACATAGACAACTTGAAGTGGATACTATAAAATGCTCAAGACAAGTGTGAGTGCTATGGATGGCCTTCTCGTAGGGAGACGGGGACGAATCCATAGTAGTGTATTGTGTGGTGATTAGTGGACTCGTGTTCGTTGTTTCACCTCCAGAGTTTCTGGTAGTCGTAGAATAGGGTAGCCACAGAGTCAAAGCTGGCTTGCTGCAACTAAACCCCACATTACCCTCTTGATACCAATGCATGTACGATAGGATCTGATGTAAGTCTTGCTGAGTACCTTTGTACTCATGTTGCTTTATTTATGTTTTTGCAGCGGAGACTTCGGTCTTACTAGTGTTCTCGTGGACTTCGACTAGTAGCTAGTACCTCAGCTACGATCTTGATCGGACGTTGTAGATAGTCAGGCGTTCAGCCTTTTTCATTTATAGATGTCTGTACTCAGACATGTAATGCTTTCGCTTGTTGCTTGATTGCTCTGACTGTTGGGTCATGTGACCCCTGTTTGTAATAATGCTGTGACGGCTCTTCTGAGCCTTTATCTATATGAGTTGTTGAGTTATGCTGTGATGCCGTGTTGTACAGCACATACTTGCATGTTATGCGTACGTGTAATGTGTATTGCTATGTGTGGGATCTGACTATCTAGTTGTTTATTCTTAGTAGCCTCTCTTACCGGGAAATGTCTCCTAGTGCTTCCACTGAGCCCTGGTAGCTTGCTACTGCTCCGGAACACTTAGGCAGGCCGGCATGTGTCCTTCTTC
>NW_021284894.1:0-985 GCF_002162155.2 Triticum dicoccoides
CCACGATGGTCCGGGAGGACGCATGATGACCACAGGTCCCCGAGTGAATATCATTGAGGATGAGTCGACCTTCTTCTGGTGTTATGCACTTCTGACCGACTCCAGTCGTGCTCTCTCTGTATAATTGTCCTTTGATGACGGTGAAGGCCTTAGATCGACGGACGATCCGTCGAGCCTCTTCCTCATCCTCCGGAAGCTCTTTCCTCAAGATATATGCGACATACGGAATCGTCCAGTCGGGAATGACTACCAAAACCTCCATGATCAAGTCGACCACCGCTGGGACTTCAACTTCAGTCGGATCTGTGGCACTCTTGGGCTGCGGAGTTTCTTCGGTGAAAGGATCTTCTTTGACTGACGGAGTGTGTATATGCTCCAAGAACACACCACTCGGAATGGCTTCTCTCTTGGAACCTATCTTTGCTAGATCATCAGCTGCTTGATTTTTTAGTCGGGGTATATGATGGAGCTCCAACCCCTCGAACTTTTTCTCCAGCTTCCTCACTGCACTGCAGTATCCAGTCATGGCTGGGCTTCTCACGTCCCACTCTTTCATCACCTGATTGACCACTAAATCCGAGTTGCCATAGACCATTAGGCGACGGACGCCGAGTGAAATGGCCATGCGCAACCCATATAGGAGGGCCTCATATTCTGCCTCATTGTTGGAGGAATCAAAGTGAATCTGGAGCACATATCTGAGCTTATCTCCTCTGGGGGAAACCAGGACAACCCCAGCACCGGAACCATTCAACATCTTAGAACCATCGAAAAACATGGTCCAATGCTCCGAGTGAACTTCAGTCGGCTGCTGCTGTTCGATCCACTCGGCGAGGAAATCTGCTATTGCCTGGGACTTAATGGCTTTCTTTGCCTCAAACTTGATATCAAGGGGAAGAAGTTCAATCGCCCATTTGGCCACTCGACCAGTTGCATCTCTGTTGTGCAAAATCTCTAATAGTGGAGCGTCGCTGACGACTGTGAT
>NW_021284895.1:0-1283 GCF_002162155.2 Triticum dicoccoides
GGTCCCCAGCGCTGCCCAAGATCTTGGCACGCATGTAGAAGGGGTCGACTATCACGATGTCCGGGGTCTTGTCGCGAATGATCCGCATCTCCATACTCAGCGAAAATAGCTGAACGAAGGTGTAGTGCAGCGGATGAAGGTTCAACATAGCGTGGATGTCATCAAAACGCAGGACGATCGTACGCCCGATGGAGTTATCCACAAAGCCCTTGCCCTCTGGCACCTTGGCCGCGAAAACTGGGTATGCCACATCCTTCTCCCTGAGACGCCGCTTCTCCAAAGAAAGAACACTGTCATGCAGACTCCGCATAGCACCGGTTGCAGCATTGAGCATATTTGTCGGTAGCATCGCCCTACCCGCCACATGCACCCTCCTCGAGATATCCTGCGGTGAAGGTGGCCCGTCCTGAGCACAGATCATACTCGGTGCCGGCTGGCTCGCACCCTTCTTAGTCTTTCTTTTGCATGCCTTCTTCTTCTCCTGTAATGGGACCGAGTTCTGCTCACAGACCGCCTTCTTGAGTGTGTTGGGGCTGATAATATTTCGCACCTCGCCTATCTGAGGCTCGGTGAAGTCGGCAGCTGGAGGCGTCTCCTGAGAGCTAAACGCCAGACGGCGCCTGTTGCAACTTGGCTTCTCCGCGGTACCAGCTAGATCGCACACGTCTTTTGTTGGGTTTGGTTCTTGAGAAGGAGGCCCCATGAAGTCGCCATCGTACCCATGATCGACAAAGTACTGATCGACGTTGCCAAATGTATCATCGTCGTCGTCGTCATCATTCTGATCCTGTGCCATATGCATGTTTGGATCCAGTGGCATAGGGATGTCCGGCACCGTTACGGCGATCTTGCCATGGGGCCGACTTGGCGCCGGCACGACTGGCGGTGTTGTCTTTGGGGTGGTGTCCCCCGCCCCCAAACGAATCTGGCTCTTCGGCCAAAGCAGGGGCCAGCTCAGGCAGGCGCTGAGGGTCATCACGTCTTCATCGTCGGCCCCGATGGGTCGAATCGGAGGTAACAAGTCGTCGCAGCCTGGCAGCACCCGAACCAGTTGAACCCTAAACAAGTTGGGTGGCATCTGGGTACCGTGGAACAAGGGGTTGCCCGGTTGAACGATTTTGCCCTTGGCGACATCGACCAACTCGTTGTTCACGAAGTGGAGGAGAGTGCACGGAACATCGGCGGCGCCCTGCGAAAACATGTAGGGCGTCAGGGATGCCCAGTCAAAGGCAAGGAGATGAAGTCCTCGGCCGAGAGAGGCTTAATTAGTTACCGTGATGATG
>NW_021284896.1:0-641 GCF_002162155.2 Triticum dicoccoides
TGGTGCGTTTACGTGTCGGTTATCAGCACTCGCGGTTTTGGCCGATTCTTGCCCGTTTCATGGACTATTACTCACTGTTTTGGGGTCCCGAAGCAATTTCCATAGTTGTTGAACCCCAAAGTGTGTTTACGTGTCGGTCATCCACACTCACAGTTTTGGCCGATTCTGGCCCGCTTCTTGGACTATTACTCACCGTTTTGGGCTCCTGGAGTGATTTCAACGATTGACGAACCCTGTGGTGCGTTTACGTGTCAGTCATCAGCACTCGCGGTTTTGACTGATTCTGGCCCTATTCATGGAGTATTGCTTACCGTTTTAGGTTCCCGGAGTGATTTCCATAGTTGTTGAACCCCAAGGTGCGTTTATGTGTCGGTCATCAACAATCATAGTTTTGGCCGTTTCTGGCCCGCTTCTTGTACTATTAATCACTGTTTTGGGGTCCCAAAGTGACTTCAACGATTGGCGAACCCCGTGGTGCCTTTACGTGTCAGTCGCCAACACTCATGGTTTTGGCCGATTCTGGCCCGTTTCATGGGCTATTACTCGCCTTTTTGGGGTCCCGGAGTGATTTTCATAGTTGTTGACGTTTACGTGTCGGTCATCAACACTCACAGTTTTGGCCGATTCTGGCCCGCTTCTTG
>NW_021284897.1:0-905 GCF_002162155.2 Triticum dicoccoides
GGCCAAAACTGCGAGTGTTGATGACCGACACATAAATGCACCCCGGTGTTCGTCAATCGTGGAAATCACTCCAGGACCCCAAAACTGAGTAATAGTCCACGAAACGGGCCAGAATCGGCCAAAACTGCGATTGTTGATGACCGACACGTAAGCGCACCTTGGGGTTCAACAACCATGGAAATCGCTTTGGGACCCCAAAACGGTGAGTAATAGTGCACGAAACAGGTCAGAATCGACAAAAACCGCGAGTGTTGATGACCGACACGTAAACGCATCCCGGGGTTCGTCAATCATGGAAATCACTCCGGGACCCCACAACAGTAAGTAATAGTCCAAGAAACGGGCCAAAATCGGCAAAATCTGCGAGTGTTGATGACCAACACCTAAGTACACCTTGGGGTTAAACAACTATGGAAATCGCTTCGGGCCCAAAACCGGTGAGTAATTGCCAAGTAAACGGGTTAGAATTGGCCAAAACTATGAGTGTTGACGACGGACACGTAAATGCACACCCGGGATCGCCAATCGTGGAAATCGCTTTGGGACCCCATAGCGCTAAGTAATAGTGCATGAAACGGACCAGAATTGGCCAAAATTGTGAGTGTTGATGACAGACATGTAAACGCGCCCTGGGTTCGTCAATCATGGAAATCACTTTGGGACCCCAAAACTGAGTAATAGTCCAAGAAACGGGCCAAAATCGGCCTAATCTGCGAGTCTTGACGACCAACATATATTCACACCTTGGGGTTCGACAACCAAGGAAATTGATTTGGGACCGCAAAATGGTGAGTAATAGTCCATGAAAGAGCCTAGAATCGGACAAACCTAGGATTATTGATGAACGATACATAAACGCACCTCGAGGTTCGCCAATCATGGAAATCACTTAGGGACCCCAAATC
>NW_021284898.1:0-1577 GCF_002162155.2 Triticum dicoccoides
CGAACTAGTGATACTACCACTAACTCAGACCGATCCGTAGTAGTCCTCGTAGAAGTCACCTCCATAGCCTGGGAGCTCAACATGATCATCTGGAAACAGACGGTCTCGCGGAGCTTGTGGACCATAGGGGCTAGGATGAGGCCTTGGACCAACAAACGGTGGCCTGCGGGGACCGCGAGGTGGGGTGATGCCTCCTACATCACGCCAAACCATCACGTCTGGCAGAGCGGATCTCACAGGATAGAGATCGCGCATATCTGAATATCCAGCTTGCACCGCCGGTGCGAACCGAGTCAAAGTGGCCCAGTGGTCAGCACGGGTGTTGAAGAGCTCTAACCTCAAGGCCCGATTTTCACGGTCCTTATCCTCGAGCATCTCAGCAGTGGTGCGAGTCCGTGAATCCTCCTGAGTGGGGTCAGCATAGATAGCCTGGAGATACCCTTGTGCTCCCGGAAGTGATCCTGGAATATACCGAAAATCAGAGTCCCGAAATATACAAGATCTGACTCGCATAATGGTCATCATAGAGTAGGCGGCGTCCTGCACAGCCATCTCAATAGTAACCCCGAGTCCATAAGAGCAGTGAAGAGGCTCGGTGGATCCAGGATAAGATGGAAATATCCTGACAGTGCAGAGATACTGGCTTTGATTAAAGTCTCGGAATTGCTCTTCGACCGTGTACTCAGGATACCAGCGGTATCCAGCCTCAGTCATTACCCTGACCAACTTAGCAGTATGGCCGGGTACATCTAGGCATCGAGTCAGGCGAACCACTTGATTAAGGTCGCGAGTGGCCATCTGAAAGCACAATCATAATGCAAAGGCATTAGAATTTCTAGTGAAATTTCGGCAGCATAACAGCTGTAAATGCTCAAGAAGGATTTTGAGACATTTGACAAAGGATTTCATACACACTCAACATCATCATATCAAAGTTCTGGATCCATTCTAACAACATAATGTGGTAGTAGAACTGAACTAGGCTTGTATCCATCAAACTTATAAGGTACTACTGATTAGTAACTCGTGATCCTGATAGAGAGAACAGATCCTAATTCCTTAACCCCCGGTGGAAGAATGGACTGACTCAGATCAGAAAGTCATAAGGTATAAGGAGTAAAAAGAGCCTTACGTTCCAACCCACAAACAATTCCCCTACATATAACTAAAGAATTTCTAGACTCAACATCGACCAGTTTGGCTTGGAGAACCTACAGGCAGTCCGGCTCTGATGCCAACGCTGTCAGGACCCTGACTCGATGTCACATCGATCTAGCCGGTAACACCTCATATCACTTTGCGGCCTCACGCACGGTATCCCCACGGGTGTCGCCTTACCTCTGCCCGGGACCGTTTGCGCCTTTTGGCTCACGTATATGATGGTGTCGCTAGCATCCATATGATAAAGAGCCCGGGCTGACATGACTAGTCGTAAACCCAAAGTGGCACAGACTTACAGGGACAGGCATCCATGACCCAGCTTCGAACGTGTCGGTCATCAGCAAGTGGGTCCGGGCTGTAGCACTGGGCTAGCAGGACTCTGGTAAACCGGGCTGTAGCGGGCTAACAGGACTCCG
>NW_021284899.1:0-1818 GCF_002162155.2 Triticum dicoccoides
TTAAGCAGCAAGTAATAAGCTCGAGGACGAGAATCATATCTTGAAGGGCATCATCGCCAAGAATATCACATCACCACCTCCGAAGAAAGATACATAAATACATGGGTATGGGCACTCCCCTTGGCAACCGCCAAGCTTTGGGGAAGTGCCCCGGTATCGTATCACCATCACACTTCTATCTTTACCCTTTTTCCTAGTTTGATCCTTTTGGTTATATCTTGATCTAGTAGAATAAAGTTTTAGTATGATCTAGAATTGAGTTCTGCTTTATGTTCCCTCTATGTAATCGAGTTCATGAGTTATATATAATAAAGCGTAGTTTTGAGTTTAGGGCTTTGCTTATTTGCTATGATCTTGAGGGAATAAACTTAATAGAAAAAGCAAAAACGGAATAAAAAGATCATAATGATCTTATGGAGGGTGATGACTTCATATATAAAGAGTATGATGAATAAAAGTTGTTGAGAGTTGACAAACATAGTTTTGGTCATCGTTGCAATTAATAGGAAGTAATAAAGAAAGAGAGATTTTTATATATAAATATACCATCTTGGACATATTTTATGATTGTGAGCACTCATTAAAATATGACATGCTAAAAGGTTGATGTTGGACAAGGAAGACAACGTAATGGCTTATGTTTTCTTATATCCGAATAAGTTATATTGTCATGGATCATCCAACATGTTGAGCTTGCCTTTTCCCCTCATGCTAGCCAAATTCTTTGCACCAAGTAGAGATACTACTTATGCTTCCAAACATCCCTAAACCCAGTTTTTTCCATGAGAGTTCACCATACCTACCTATGGATTGAGTAAGATCCTTCAAGTAAGTTTTCATCGGTGCAAGGAATAAAAATTGCTCTCTAGATATGTATAAACTATTAGTGTGAAGAAAATAAGCTTTATATGAGCTTGTGATATGGAAGAAATAAAAGCGACGGACTGCATAATAAAGGTCCCTATCACAAGTGACAATATAAAGTGATGTTCTTTTGCATTAAGATTTTGTGCATCCAACCATAAAAGCGCATGACAACCTCTGCTTCCCTCTGCGAAGGGCCTATCTTTTAATTTTACTTTCTACCCTTATACAAGAGTGCTACCTCTTGAGCATGCATTGGTTTTTCCCTTGAAGAGGAAAGGGTGATGCAGCAAAGTAGCGTAAGTATTTCCCTCAGTTTTGAGAACCAAGGTACCAATCCAGTAGGAGGCTCCTCCCAAGTCCCACGCGCCTACACAAACAAACAAGAACCTCGTAACCAACGCGATAAAGGGGTTGTCAATCCCTTCATGGTAACTTGCGAAAGTGAGATATGATAGAGATAATATGATAAGATAAATATATTTGGTATTTTTATGATATAGATTGGAAAGTAAAAGATGCAAATAAAAGTAGATGGAAAACTTATATGATCAAAGATAGACCTAGGGGCCATAGGTTTCACTAGTGGCTTCTCTCAAGATAGTATAAGTATTACGGTGGGTGAACAAATTACTGTCGAGCAATTGATAGAAAAGTGCATAGTTATGAGAATATCTAGGCATGATCATGTATATAGGCATCACGTCTGCAACAAGTAGATCGAAACGATTCTGCATCTACTACTATTACTCCACACATCGACCAACTCATGCCTGCATCTAGAGTATTAAGTTCATACGAACAGAGTAACACATTAAGCAAGATGACATGATGTAGAGGGATAAACTCATGCAATATGATATAAACCCCATCTTTTTATCCTTGATGGCAACAATACGATCCGTGCCTTGCTTCTCCTGCTGTCACTGGGAAAGGACATCACAAGATTGAACC
>NW_021284900.1:0-1301 GCF_002162155.2 Triticum dicoccoides
CCAGAAGGATTCCTCCACTCGACCACAACAGCGATCCAGATAAGGTACACTTGCCCTGCTCTCCACTGCATTCTTGTCGCATTCAACTCTGTTTACTCTGCCGACTGGTCGACTGATCATTGTCCTGATATCTGCTAGGCCCTCACCGAGCTGTACTCGATGCCCAATGGGGCGCAAGCTTCGACTGAGGAGGGCGAGGCGAGCGGAGGCGAGAGCCAGGAAGAGGAGGAATGGGACTCGGATGTCGCAGAGGACGATGACGACGATGATGATGATGTCGGTGATGAAGACGACGCCGAGGACGAGGAGGAGGAGGAGGAGGAGGTCGTGCCACCGCGCTCGGAAAGGCGGTCGAAGCTCGCCCACGACCCTTCGACTGAACGTGGCAAGGGGGTTGCGACGCAGTCGACCAAGCGCCCTAGGACCACCTCTCCAGCGCCGACTGAAAAGGTGCCGAAGCAGCCCAGGGCGACCTCGTCGAAGCCGATCAAACTCTTGCCGAAGATGAAGGTGTCCATCCCCACCATATCAGGGTAATTGTGCTGTTCATATTTTCTTATTCTGTGTGAACTTTGTCTCTGGTCGACGCTGAAGTTAGTCGACTGATCTTTTGGAGTTGCAGTGCTGCTACTTCTGAGACCTCGGCCCGGGCTGACGACCACGAGATGGAGGATGCAGCAACTTCGAACCCAGGTACTGTATTCTTAACATCGTCCGTAGTCGACTGACTCGCGATCTCTGATCCTGATCCTTCTCCGCAGCTCCACCCAACACTGTTATCAATCTCCCAGACGACGACGAGGAGGAAGAAACACTGGCACGCATGAGGAGTCGGAAAGTGTCCGCCAGTAAGGTACCTCAGGATGTGACGGCGCCTGAGATTCTGACTGTGGAGGAAGGGAACACCACTCGACACACGGTGTCCTTCGCAAATCCACTGACGAGTGCTCAGCAGCCCTCCCTCTTTACGACGCACCACGTCCCAGAGGATCAAGCTGGCGCAGCGAAGGAGGCAATACGCCAGGCGGGACTCATGATGGAGCAGCTGAAGACCATCCGGGACGCGAGCCAGGCAGCTTATGACGCCAGTTCTGCCCTCCAAAGCAATGTCCAGGTCAGTCGACCGCTGTTTGTTCTGTTGGATATGCTACCAAAAACTTTTCTTTTCCGGAATTTATATTAGTCACCCACTGGGTGTGTCGAATAAACTCCGTGTTAGCGGGGGCACGCTGAGTGCACCCGCTGGGTGTAGTCCCCAAGGCTAAGGTCGACTGCTGGCAGTCGGCCTTAGGCTTTATGAT
>NW_021284901.1:0-1380 GCF_002162155.2 Triticum dicoccoides
TAATTGAAGATGAAATAAATAAATCAAATGATCCTCTTTTCAATTCGAGAAAACTCTCAAATATGAAAATAACGAAATCTCCAACTCTCTCCAAGGGTCCTTGAGTTGCGTGAAATTTCTAGGATCGACCAAAATGCAAGAAAATAAAATATGCATGATGATCTATTCCAAATTGAAAATAAATTCAAAGGGGCTTTGAATTTAATTCTTTGAAACTCCCAACTCATATTTCATATAATTTGAAGAAGTCATTTTATCTTCTCTCGTGAAAATCATTGAGTCGCATAAAGTTTCAGAATTGGGATATTTCCAAATGAAATTCAAATATTCTCAACACCCCTTGTCATTTAAATAAATGGAAGAAGTCATGTCATCTTCTCTCCGGGGTTTTGTGATGAAAAGAATTTGAATTCACGAAGATCAGAAAACCAATATGAAAGTTTGGGAAAGTCCTTTTATTCCCTCTCATTTAACTAAAAAGTTTCGAATTCACTCACTTTCAGTCAATCAATCAAGCAATCAATCAAATCTATCTATTTGTTTATAACATTCCAAAATTTAGAATTTTGGGATGTTACAAACTACCACCCTTAAAATGAATCTCGTCCTCGAGATTCGGAGAGGCTAGAAAGAATAGGTTAGGGTTTGGGGTCTTCTCAAAGTCCATCGATCATCTCCGAGGTCTCGGGTGCTACCACCCTTAAAATACACAAATCTTCCATAGACCATATTTCTCTTATCCTCAAAAATGGTCAAAATCCTCCTTCATAGAGTAGCAACTCATAAAATCCATATCAGTACCAACGAGGCTAACTTTATTAATTCTCAAATCATTACAATCTCCTGTTTTTCCATTACATGCCTCAATTCAATACCTCTATATAAAAGAAAATGTTCTCACTACCACTACTATATTACTTCTGTTACAAACTCAACTATTTATCACAAGTCTCCTTCTCCTTCGAACAACCTCTGGCAAAGTGCCCTGCTCCATTACAACGGAAACACATTACTTCTGACAGGTTTCGAGGTTTCCTCATGATCACATAGCCTCCTTGGGTCCTTTTCTTCCCTCTTGGGCAATCATTGAAGTAGTGCCCTGAATTTTTGCACCTGAAACATGTGATATGACTCAGGTCTTTCTTTGTGGAAATTGGGTTGTTCCTCGAATCCAACCTACTTCTCTTCCTGGACCTTTCCATTCCAATCATGGCTTCTATTTCCCGTGGGTCATATTCTACTTCCTCTGTCGGGAATTCTACTAGATTCCCGTTCATACAATTCTGGGAGATGTGTCCTTCTTCTCCACATGAATAGCATGACTTAGTGCAGGGTCTAATTGGCTCTTCTTTGGGTGTGTCCTCCACCTCTTTCTTCATC
>NW_021284902.1:0-960 GCF_002162155.2 Triticum dicoccoides
CATAACCGCTTGACTCAGCTGGGAGTTAATCTCCCGGATGATGCGGTCATTGACAGAATCCTCCAGTCGCTTCCACCAAGCTACAAGAGCTTTGTGATGAACTTCAATATGCAGGGGATGGAAAAGACCATTCCTGAAGTATTTGCTATGCTGAAATCAGCAGAGGTAGAAGTCAGAAAGGAACATCAAGTGTTGATGATCAATAAAACCACTAAGTTCAAGAAGGGCAAGGGTAAAAAGAACTTCAAGAAGGACGGCAAGGTAGTTGCCGCGCCCAGCAAGCAAGCTGCCGGGAAGAAGCCAAAGAATGGACCCAAGCCCGAGACTGAGTGTTTTTATTGCAAGGAAAGTGGTCACTGGAAGCGGAACTGCCCCAAATACTTAGCAGACAAGAAGGCCGGCAAAACCAAAGGTATATTTGATATACATGTAATTGATGTGTACCTTACCAGTAATCGTAGTAACTCCTGGGTATTTGATACCGGTGTCGTTGCTCATATTTGTAACACACAACAGGAGCTGCAGAATAAACGGAGACTGGCGAAGGACGAGGTGACGATGCGCATCGGGAATGGTTCCAAGGTCGATGTGATCGCCGTCGGCACGCTACCTCTACATTTACCTACGGGATTAGTTTTGAACCTCAATAATTGTTATTTTGTGCCAAGTTTGAGCATGAACATTGTATCAGGATCTCGTTTAATTCGAGATGGCTACTCATTTAAATCCGAGAATAATGGTTGTTCTATTTATATGAGAGATATGTTTTATGGTCATGCTCCGATGGTGAATGGTTTATTCTTTATGAATCTCGAGCGTAATGCTACACATATTCATAGTGTAAGTACCAAAAGATGTAAGATTGATAGTGATAGTCCCACATACTTGTGGCACTGCCGCCTCGGTCACATAGGTGTCAAACGCATGAAGAAGCTCCATGCTGATGGACTTTTAGAGTCT
>NW_021284903.1:0-2602 GCF_002162155.2 Triticum dicoccoides
AAAAACAAAAACCCCAGCACCTGAAATGCTGATGCGTGGATGCCTATTGGTCCCAGTTGGTGCCACCAACCGGGACCAAAGGGCCTCCTGCCTGGGCTCGCCGCACCAGCCATGTGGAGGCCCATCTGTCCCGTTTTGTGTAAGAACTGGGAATAAAGGTCAGGGGCATTAGTAACGACCTTTCAGTCCCGGTTCCAAAACCGGGACAAAAGGCCCTTACGAACCGGGACAATTGGCCCTTTTTCTACTAATGCGAGCTGACGGATGATTGGCCCATGCAGCCTATGGCTTGCTCGCACCGGCCAAGGCGATGTGTGCGTTCGTGCTCAAGGACCCTGGTAATCCCTTGTAAGCATCCAAGGTGACCACACCACTCATAGTTCCATCTTGGCCATCCTCACTATCGTCGCCTTTGAGTTGAATATAGGCCACCCTATTTCTTTTCCTTCTGAACACTGTCAATTGATGAATGTGTTTGTGGCTACTAAAATTGATGTCTGAATGTTCCATTTCTGCTGCTCTGAAGGTGCCAACGTCCGTGAGGAATTTGTGAATGATGGGTTCAGTAGTAAGTCAAATCTGCTGCCATGTAGTTTTCAGCCAGACAAGATGATGTTCATGCAATTTTCTTAACTATGTCACCCATTTTCAGCTATTGTACTGGGAAACAAATTCTAGGAATGAATGAGTAATGCACTTACGGATGCGAGAGTGCATCTTCCCAGAGATGGAAAAAGTTTGCTTTGCTTAATTACGCCTGGACATGCATGGTAAGAATAAAATCCCGATCGAGTACAGTTAAAGCAAGTTGATTCTCCCATCATTGAGAACAAGCTTGTTTTAATTGAGAGTATTCTATTGGAGCTCAGGTAGTTTTCCTTGATCCATGGACTGGCATGTTTTACATAATCTTGTTAGTGTTCGAAGTGGGCATCGAATAGTTGAGTCTTATAGCCTCTTTTAGTGTGTTGATATTTGAAAGGGGAACAAGGCAATGTTGCACTCTTGCTGTTGTTAGAGCACATTATTTTATAGTTAATGGTGCTATATTCCAAACTGCTTTTTATTCTGCTCATATGATATTGCTCATCTTTTGTTTTCTGTCGTGATGCCTCATGTATTTAAGGTAGATAAAGCTCTAAATTTAGTGTTTCTTGAACATGGCCAAGGAAATGGATACAATCTAGATGCTAAGTTGACTTTTTCTTGTGGATTCGCCTATCGTGAAGATGCACAAAGGGTCAATAGATCAAGCATTGGATGCTGGCAAAATTGGAGTTCCATCACCATAGGAAGAAAGTAATTCCAACGATTAGGAAGCTGCTATAGATACTGAAAACTATGAAATTAGTGATGACAACGACGATGATCGTAATCACAAGCACCGTGAGACCACTCCCATGTCCCTGCACTTTAGTGTTATCTCAAGAGCAACATTGAAATAGTATGCTCTATTACTTCACATTTTCTGTATCATGAGGACCACTACCACGTTGTGTTAATATAACCATAGCCTTGAAATGTGTCCTCTAAGTGTTGTTACCATTGATGATTTGATTTGCAATTAACATTCTTCACAATACCCTGTCCAAAATCCTAACTGAGTTGCAATTAATGTGATTGCATATCTAGTTTTGTTTTAATTGCCAGAAGTTTATGCATAAAATAGAATTGGTGAATTTTTTAAATTCCTAATTAGATAGTAGTAGCTTGGGAAAAAACTGTGTGCTACTACTATTTAGGATACTAGTAGTGTGTGGTTATTATAAATTGTATTAGCGCGGGCGCAAAAATAGTAGTAGCACGGATGGCACCCGCGCTACTATTAACATTCTAGTAGCGTGTGGTGGCACCCGCGCTACTACAAACTTTTTAGCTGTGGTGTGACTGTAGTAGCGCGGGGCCTGCGCTACTATTAGAGAGTTTACCCACGTCACTACTAGGCTTTTCCCTAGTAGTGTCAATAGATCAACGATACATATTTTTTAAGCGCTGAGAATTAACGTGTGAGCTCCATGGAAGTCTGTAATTAGTAATAGATAGATAGACTGATAGATAGATATAATGATGTATGATGTAGAAATAAGAACACATAACCTACAACAACAACATATTTTCATGTCACCTATTGAGCGATATATTCACCACCCGTAGTGCAAAAATAAGTTGCGCAATTTTTCCTTTTAGTTGCATAAAATTTATTGAATATTAACAACTTGTGTGACACTTTACATATATGTCGATCCTATGTTAGTATTATGTTTGTACTTCAGTAAATTTTACTAAGTGACTATAGCATCGAATGGACCAAATGCTTGTGCAATAATATTAGTAAGACCAAGCTACGTCGTGACACACTAAAAGTACATAGAGGGCCGTCAATCGCTTTCCATTATCATACAACTGCATAATTAGTTATCTGCCTTTTCAGTTTTTGTAGGATTTTTTTAATATAGATTGGTATCGGAATTTTGTTACCTTTCTGAGTTTGGTTGCAACGATGAACATATATTTTCATGTTGTACACATAAATATATGTAAGTCTATGCATGTAATTTTACCAAAAAAAGGACTAAAAATGATATACCCCAATGAAGATGTC
>NW_021284904.1:0-2073 GCF_002162155.2 Triticum dicoccoides
CATCGAGTTTGGTAAATTGTGTGTAACGTTTAGATTTTGTGTGGAGGCTATATATATACCCATCCACCCTCTCCTCATTCTCGAGGAAAGCCACCAGAACATGCCTACACTTCCAGCATCCATTTTCTGGGAGAGAACCACCTACTCATGTGTTAAGGCCAAGATATTCCAATCCTACCATATGAATCTTGATCTCTAGTCTTCCCCAAGTTGCTTTCCACTCAAATCATCTTTCCACCAAATCCAATCCTATGAGAGAGAGTTGAGTGTTGGGGAGACTGTCATTTGAAGCACAAGAGCAAGGAGTTCATCAACAACACACCATCTATTACCTTTTGGAGAGTTGTGTCTCCTAGATTGGTTAGGTGTCACTTGGGAGCCTCCGTCAAGATTGTGGAGTTGAACCAAGGAGTTTGTACGGGCAAGGAGATCGCCTACTTCGTGAAGATCTACCCTAGTGAGGCAAGTCCTTCGTGGGCGATGGCCATGGTGAGATAGACAAGGCTGCTTCTTCGTGGACCCTTCGTGGGTGGAGCCCTCCGTGGACTCGCGCAACCGTTACCCTTCGTGGGTTGAAGTCTCCATCAACGTGAATGTACGATACCACCACCTATCGGAACCACGCAAAATCTTCGTGTCAACATTGTGTTTGCTCCCTCCAAACTCCTCCCCTTAACCTTCATATGCAATGATTTACATTCCGCTGCTGTACTCTTAGAATTGCATGTGTAGGTTGATTGCTTGACTTGTGCTACGTTGCTAAAATCTAAAAAGAACTAAAATTGAGAAAATGCTAGATTTTTGGTCAAGTAGTCTAATCACCCTCCCCCCCCTCTCTAGATATACTTCCGATCCTACAGTAACCAAGCGAATAATTTTACAGGAAAATAAGAACGTTGTTGGGATCAAGTAGGCCCCACATTTTATTGTAGTGAGATAGAGGAAGAGCTGGCATGTTAGTCCATAGGTATTTATGTCATTATAACATGGCAAAAGAGATTTGAGATCACAATAATGGTGTCTAGTGGCATTTTTGAGCATGTGTTTAATGAAACGATGGCATTTTTGAGCGGTTGAAATTCCTAGTGGCAAAACTGAGTAGTGGGACACAACCGGTAGCGTAAATGATAAAAACCCTTTAAAATTGATCATTTGATTTAATGTTAGTGGGACAAGAACAGAGAAGACATGATTTTTATGTATAAGGGCATTTCTAGCCGATCCCTTCAAAATAGAGGAGTGAATCTTGGAGGAGCATATTTACTCCACTAAGTTTTGGCATGACTAGTCGATCCCCTATATATAACGGAGTAAACTTAAATTGGCTCATACATTTCGTCGAACACTTGCTATGCACCTCCGTGGTGACTGGCAACCATGGTGACCACGCCAATGACGAGCAGCAGTGGCAGAGGAATGCAACTGGGAGGAGGAGGAGCTGCAGCAGCACGCACCATCGGTGGAGTAGCGGCGACCAGCAGCAGTAGTAGCACGCAGTGGCAGCGGAGCAGCGGCGAGCAGTAGCAGCACGCGGTGGCAGCGGAGCAGCGGCGAGCAGTAGCAGCACGCGGTGGCAGCGGAGCAGCGGCGAGCAGTAGCAGCACGCGGTGGCGAGTAGCACACACCGACGGCAAGCAGCAGCAACACACACCGGCGGAAGCACGCAACATGGAGGAGTAGTAACAGCAGCAGCACGCATCAACGGCGGCGAGCAGCAGCAACAACAGCACACACCGACAGCGGTGAGCAGCAACAACAATAGGACACATCGACGGCGGCGAGCAGCAACAACATTTAGTGGTCGTACCAGTAGTGGTATGGGCAGGGGTCGCCGGCGAGGCCCGAGGTCACCGACGAGGCCATGGGAGCTTCATGTGAGTCGTCGGCCAGGCACGAGGAGGTCTTTGCGTGAAGAAAAGTTATACTCGGCCGCCTCCAGACAAAGTAAATATAGGAAGAAATTTATGGATGGAGTAAAAATTATACTCCCATACGGCGAATTGGGGATCGGCTAGGTGCTGGCTAGAGGAGTAAAATCGCTTTTTTACTTATCTAACCGGTTATAAGGGATGG
>NW_021284905.1:0-33979 GCF_002162155.2 Triticum dicoccoides
AATGACCGACTGTGTTCATCCGCTGGACCGAGTCTATGGTGGGCGAGAGGCCTCTCGAAAAAGGATAACAGCCTGTAGCGCCCCCTGACAACTTTACCGAGAAACATCTGGTAAAGGCACAAGGTTTGCCGAGAGTGGCTCTCGGCAAAGTACGAACCCGGCTTTCAGGACAAGTGACGTGGCGCTTTCCTATTGGCCTTTTTTGCCGAGAGTGGCTCTCGGCAAAGATGGCCCTCGGCATGTTATTGTGGACCCACATGTTGGGAGCTGGCACGTGGCACTTTCCTATTGGCTTTGCCGAGAGTGGCTCTCGGCAAAGATGGCCCTCAACATGTTATTGTGGACCCACATGTCAAGAGCTGACACGTGGTGCTTTCCTATTGGCTTAGTTTGCTGAGAGTGGCTCTCGGCAAAGATGGCCCTCGGCCCTTTATTGTGGACCCACATGTCAGGAGCTGACACGTGGTGCTTTCCTATTGGCTTTGTTTGCCGAGAGTGGCTCTCGGCAAAGATGGCCATTGGCATGTTATTATGGACCCACATGTCAGGAGCTGACATGTGGCGCTTTTCTATTGGCTTTGTTTGCCGAGAGTGGCTCTCGGCAAAGATGACCCTCGGCATGTTATTGTGGACCCACATGTCAAGAGCTAACACGTGGCACTTTCCAATTGGCTTTGTTTGCCGAGTGTGGCTCTCGGCAAATATGCGCCATGTGGCAACTGTCGTCTGTGTCTGTTGTCCGTTAGCTAATTTATTTTGCCGAGCTGTACTGTTTAGCTCTTGATAAACTCTTTACTGAGTGCTCATGTCCTGGCTCTCGACAAATTCCTATTTGCCTGAGAGGTGTACGCCGGGCAGCTTTTGCCGAGTGCAACTCTCGGCAAAGGCTTTGCCGGCAATTTTTGGGCCTTTGCCGAGTGTCCGTGGCACTCGGCGTATAACGCGATTCCAGTATTGTCATCAGACCCTACAAAAGGAAGCACATGTATTATAATTAGAGAATGTAACATAGGCGGTCACTATAATAACGTAATAATAATTCATAAGGCAACTCTCTACAAGGGGAATTGCATTCCTCACCTACAAAGTTTTCCTGGGATGTGTTGAATGTTTTGCCAGTTTGGATGTCCAACTGTTTGACAAGACTCCATGAACCCATCGGCGCACACTGAGGGAAGAGACTCTGGTAGCGTTGGAAGCGACCGGACATTCAAACATTCAATAATGATTAGTGATTCGAGCGAGCTGAGGTGCTCCATATTGCCTGGCAAGGTGTTCCTTCCCATTGCAGATCCACACAAAGAGCTTACGAAGAGGATTGGAAGCCTTCAGTGCAGGAGCAGCTCCTGGCTGGCTCTGTCACAAGAGAGTAAGTTCTCTGATACATATTTGTCAGAGAAATGGGTGTGTCTAGGTGTTATTTAATTTTAAATACATCCATGGTTATTCATTGCTTCGATAAGTATTTTCGGACGAAGGAAAATATATATTACCATCATTTAAAATTACTTTGACACGTTACAGACATCCGTATCTAGACAAATTTAAGACAAATAGTTTAAGACGAAGAAAGTACCTAACACTAAATAGCCATCAAGTTGTTGCCATTTTAATACTATTTGTTGAGATTATGATATATTGCCACTAGGTAATTCGGGTGTTGACAGGAATGCCTAGAGGCTAGAGGATGATACGTATTATAGCACGCACGCATGCATGCAAGCATTATGCTCCACTCATGGACGGATTAGCACTTGTGACATTTTTTTATTTTTGAAAGTGCCTGAACCATGCATGCATGCTGAGTTAACCGTCACTTCCCTCAGTGTCCACTGGCTTAATTGGGTTGGGAAGGTAACGATGAGATGGCTATCCAACCATCCATGCATATAGTGTTGGCCAGAAAAAGGTTTTCCCAACTAAAATACTATAGTATATATTGCAGCATGCACATGCATTATCGATCCTAGTCCTAGTGAGGTCTCTCGTCTCTTATAGTGCGCGCGCATATATATATATTGATTTAATTTATAGGTCATCTACTCCCTTTGTTTTTATTTAATCCACGCATTAGCTTTGATAAAAGTCAATCTTTGTAAACCTTGACAAAGTTTATAAACAAAAATATTAACATATACAATAACAAATCAATACCATCAGATTCATTGTTGAATGTACTTTCACATCATATAGATTTTTATGTTAATTTTTATATTATTTTTTATAAACTTAGTCAAACTTTATGAAGCTTGCCTTCAATCAAATATAAAGAGTAAATAAAAACGGAGAGAGTATCTATTTATGTGACATAGGCATGCATTTAGTTGAACAAAAATGCTAGACCTACAAACAAATACTCCCACTAGTAGAAAAGGGGGCCAAGGTCCAGGCCGGGTCAGCCCATTAGTCCCGGTTCAGTCCAGAACCGGGACCCATGGTGGCATTGGACCCGGTTCGTGAGCCCCGGGGGCCGGCCGGGCCACGTGGGTCATTGGTCACTTAAATATATATAAAGCACGCAGATGAACCGACAATGGATGTACGGTGACAGACACACCTCCGAGTACATTAAGGACGTGCATGATTTTCTCGAAGTGGCTGAGGCAAACAAGCAGAATGTTTTATGTGTTGTCCATGCCCTATATGTGGGAATACGAAGTCTTACTCTGACCGAAAAATCCTTCACACCCACCTGCTTTACAAGGGTTTCATGCCACACTATAATGTTTGGACGAGGCACGGAGAAATAGGGGTTATGATGGAAGACGGCGAAGAAGAAGAGTACGATGACAACTATGTGCCCCCTGAATACGGTGATGCTACTGAACATCAAGAGGAACCAGACGATGTGCACGATGATGCTGCAACGGGCGAAGTGGCTGAAGATCAAGAGGAACCAGATGATGTGCCCGATGATGATGATCTCCGCCGGGTCATTGTCGATGCAAGGACGCAATGCGAAAGTCAAAAGGAGAAGACGGAAATGCTGACTGAAATGCTGACGTGTGGATGCCTTTTGGTCCTGGTTGGTGCCACCAACCGGGACAAAAGGCACTCCTGCCTGGGCTCGGCGCATCGGCCACGTGGAGGCCCATCTGTCCCGGTTCGTGTGAGAACCGGGACTAAAGGTCTAGGGCATTAGTAACGACCCTTTAGTCCCGGTTCAAGAACCGGGACAAAAGGCCCTCACCAACCGGGACTAATATGGGTTTTTCTACTAGTGTCCCTTCGTTCCTGAATATAAGCCTTTGTAGGGATTATTCCATTAAGTAGACTACATACGGAGCAAAATGAATGAATCTAAACTTAAAATGCATCTATATACATCCGTATGTGGTTCATAGTGGAATCTTTACAAAGACTTACATTTAGGAACAGATGGATTACATGATTTTACAAGCACTTTCCATCTCTTAACCAATCATAAACTTGATCCCCCTGATTTTAAAGGGCGTGTGCCACCTCCCTCACCTACCGACCAATCAATTTAATCCTCTTTGTGTAATCCTGTAACTCGTTAGTATGTGTAGCATTACTGTCAGGTGGACTGCCCAACCCTCCTCTATCGACGTGTCTATAAATACCTCTCTCTCACTTGTTGTGTCCATGCCATGCGTGCAGCTTAACTGGTGGTAAGTCGTAGCTTGGTCGATCCAAATCCAGATTAACCATGCATAGACTATCACAACAAAAAGGCAAGACCATGGTGAGCATGAAGCAGCAGCATGTCACTCGCGCAACCGCTGCCGTAGTGGCCGTGCTGCTGCTGCTCATGGTGGCGGCCCCCGGTGGCGCGGCGGCACAAGGTCGTAGAGGAGGAGGAGGAGGAGGAGGAGGACGTGGATACGGATATGGCGGTAGTGGTGACCATGAATGGGGAGGCGAAGGTGGTGGTCTGAGCATGGATTACTACTCCATGACGTGCCCGCACGCCCAAGACATCGTGCGCGGCGTGGTGTTCAAGGCGCTGGACAAGGACCCCACCCTGGCGGCGTCGCTGCTCCGGCTTCACTTCCACGACTGCTTCGTCCGCGGCTGCGACGCCTCGGTGCTCCTCGACTCCACCAAGGCCCACGGCACCGCCGAGAAGGACGCGCTCACCGACAAGTCCCTGCGCGGCTTCGAGGTCATCGACGCCGTCAAGGCCGCCCTCGAGGCGCAGTGCCCCGGCACCGTCTCCTGCGCCGACGTCCTCGCGCTCGCCGCCCGGGACTCCGTCTTCATGGCCGGGGACCTCTACTACATGGTGCCCATGGGCCGCAAGGACGGTTACGTCTCCCGCGCCGCCGACACCTCCGCGCTCCCCGCCGCGACGCTCAACGCGTCCGAGCTTATCAAGGTGTTCGTCGGTGACCACGGCTTCACCGTGCCGGAGCTCGTGGCGCTCTCCGGCGCCCACACGCTCGGCCAGGCCCACTGCGCCAACTTCAAGAACCGGCTCAGCGGCTTCGGCAAGGCCGGCAAGGACCCCACGATGGAGGCCTGGATGGCGGCGTCCCTGGCCAAGACCTGCAAGGCCGGCGGCGACGGCGCCACGGCCAAGCTCGACGCCACCAGCAACGCCTTCGACGTCGAGTACTACAAGGGCCTGCAGGCCAGGAGGGGTCTGCTGACGTCCGACCAGACGCTGCTCACCGGGTCGCCGGAGACGGCCACGTATGTGAAGCAGTTCGCCGACAGCCCGGACGACTTCTTCGAGACGTTCGTGCAGGGGATGGGGAGGATGGGGCAGCTGGACCTCAACCCGGACGGCAACGTCAGGATCAGCTGCAGGGTGCTCAACTAATTGACCTCCTCGCATGCCCACTAATAATAAGCAAACATGCATAAATGAACTCGTGCTTGGTAGGTGCAAAGCATGATCAATGAAATGAACTTGTCAATTAAAGGAGGAGAGGAGAAATGGTTCTAGTAGAAAGCAATGCTTTGATCATGCATGCATCATGCTCCTTCCCAAATATTGGCAGTTCTTGGTTCTAGCAAGATTTTACAAGAAGAAGAAGAAGAAGATGAAGAAGAAGAAGAAGAAGAAGAAGAAGAAGAGAAAAGACTACTTTTAGCCCTTCAACTAATTGAGAAGTGCATATTTCGTCCCATCACTTCAAAATCGGACAACTTACATGTTGAACTTTCCAAACCGGAGAAGTTTCATCCCTCGACTCAACTGAAGCGGCACTGTACGGAATCATGGTGGTTTTGACCTAGTCATGTCCACATGGCAATGTTTTCCTCTCTTTTTTAGTCTATCTTTGGTGTGGACATTTAATCGAACATAATGTATGCACAGAGTGCTTGTTGGCGTCCGTGGCGTGCATGTTACGCCATGATGGTGTCCTAAACTAAGGGGTGCTAGCCACGTGGGCTCCCGGCTATATGGGCCGGGCCGAGGACCCCCATTATAATCAACCAGTGGGTCACGTTTGTCGGGCCCAGGAGCGCCAAGGTGGACATCTTTCGAAGAATTGGCACGTACTTCAAGACTTAGAGGTTGTCTTCATCACATTTACCCTTAGATGCAACCGACCTATGCGTAAACCCTAGGCACCTCTGGTATCTATATAAACCGAGGGGTAAGAACGGTAGATGAAAACTCATAAACAGTCAATTTCATGCTAGATCAACCTATACTCTGTACGCCCTCAAACTCAATACAATCAAAACATGACATAGCGCATTATCTCTTCGAAAGAGCCCAAATCCATGTGTCCACTCTTATCATCGTGCCAAGGATACTACCTCCGGACACCCTACCTGAGATCTGCTAGATTGACTCCATCACAACGCGCCACAACCGAGCGACACCGTCATCCCACGATCCACACGCCGACACCATCAAGATTCCGGCCAGCTATCACGACAAGGAGGTGGACGCTGACGTGGAGCCTCCAGTGGCGGGCGGGGCCTGCGGTCTGGTCACGACCAATGTGATGTAGGTTCGCATACACCATAGCGGCGGGCAGAGGGTGACATACGTGACCATGGTGCAACAAGTAGCGATCTAGTTCGGGGTGTAGTGAACGCGTCACATGGCGAATTCTCATGTCACAACCCAACTTGCTCAAGGAAAACTAGGGTATCATTACCTTGAGGGCGATGTGCGTGACCATGGTGCAATAGGCAGCAGTCCAGTTTGGGGTGCGGTGAACGCGTCACATGGCGAATTCTCATCTCATCACCCAACTTGCTCAACGAAAACTAGGTTATCATTAGCTTGTTGAGGTGGTTTTTATATTCTCTGGGAAAATTATAACTATTTTAACTTATTTTTTATTGCATATCTTTTTAAACATACCCAAACAAAATCATGAATTCAGAAAGTTGTGAAAATTAAAAATGTTGAAAATTTGGGAAACAAATTTTCACAAAAATTCAAAAGATTTTAAAAAAATCATTAATTTTATTAAAAGGTCATAAATTATAGTTATACTCAATTTTTTCATAAATATTTATGGACTTTTGAAAAACTAGTGAATATAAAAAATGAAACAGTTAATAAATTGAACAAAATTCATTTAAAAATATTCATTTTAAAAATAAAAAGGGGGAAGAAAAGAAAATAAGGAAAATGAAATAGGAAAATAATGAAAATCCCAAAATGAAACAAGAGCAAACAACGGAAAAACTCTCTGGAGAAGAAACTTTTAGCATCTTCCCAAAATCGTGAAAAAACAATACATAGGCCCCTCTGTTCCCTCTACAGGGGGTCCGTGTAAGCATCGCAAATACTATTGGGATCGCGGCCCAATAGCAAGGATGGAGCCATTTTTTCTATTTGTTTTTCGGGACATTGTTTTTTTTCCATGGTTACATTATTTTAAAATGGGATACCGTTTTGTGTTAAGAAAGAAGGGATACCGTTTTTAATCCATTTTTAGGTGGATTTATGTGTTTATGTTATATTATTTTTATATTTCATTCTGCCCGATTATTTGTGTATTTGTTCTACTTGAATTTCCTTCTTTTTATTATTTCCTTTTTCTAATTTTTTTTATATTGATGTTTATTTTTCTACCATTTGAAAATTCATGATATTTTTTAAAAAAATTGCGAAGATTTTACATATCATGAACATTTTTTTAAAAAATTGTGCAATTTTTGTAACATTATTTTGAAATATGTTGAAATTTATAAAATTTCACAAACATTTTTTCCAAAAACATTGTGCCAAAAAATGTTACAGACAGATATTAAATGTGATAGAAAATGTATGAACATGCTTTTTCAAAAACATATGAACATATTTTACCGAAAATACATGAATATTTACAAAAAACAAAATTAAAAATAAATAAACCTCCCCAATGAATTGACTACAGAAAGGAGAATATCAGCAGGAGGGAGGGGAACCGGTTGATCGTGTGCTGCATCCGTCCAGTAGTCTTGGTTTCCTTAGTTGATTGTCCTTGACTTACCCAAGAAAACCCAGGGTATCATTACCTTGTTGGGCTGGTTATTATATCCTCTCAAAAAATATTACTATTTCACCTACTTTTTATTGGAAATTTTAAAACATATAAAAACATTCATGAATTTATAAAAATGTTTATGATTATTTAGAAAAGTTATGAATTTCAAAATATTAAAGATTTAAAAAAATATCATAATTTTGGAAATAAATTTCACAAAAAGTAGATCAATTTTTTATAAAAAATAATTTTACAACTATAAAAATAATTATTATTCTTAAAATTTCTTGAAATTTAAGTTATATCTGAAAATTAAAAATGTTTATGTACTTGTAAAAAACTAGAGAATATAAAAATAAAAGGATTAACGAAATTGAAAAAAGTTCATTTAAAAAATCATTTAAATTTTAAAAATGGTTATGTACTTGTACTGCGTCCCTTAATTTGGCTGTGATGAAAGTGGAAAACACGTTTTCGCTGCGGTGCCTCAGGACATGTTGTTAATTTGCTTGGAATTCATTTGGTATGCTGATGCTCGTGCACCCAAACTTTGCGCGAGTGTATGCCATCAAGACCGCGGTGCGTGTGACACCGGCGTGGCCGCGGTGCTCACCCAGGACGGCCACCCCGCCGCCTACCTCAGCAAGGCCAATGGCTCCAGGAGGTCGCTAACTCCTATGAGACCGACCCCGATTCTCAGGAGCTGCTGGCCAAGCTGAACATCACCACAACTAAGGACCAAGGACACACCTTGCAGAACAGTGTCATCAGGCAACGTGGGCGCCTCTGGATTGGCGCCAACTCGGCGTTGCAAACCAAGCTCATCATCGCCCTCGACCATAGCGCCGTGGGCGGGCACTCTGGCGCCACGGCCAGCTACCACCGCGTCCGCAAGCTATTCGCCTGACCGGGTGTGAAGCGTGCCATGGAGGATTTCATCGGGTAGTGTGCCATCTGCTACTTGTGAGCCGCGTTGGGATTTCCTCGAAGAGGAGAGGATGATGCAGTACAGTAGAGATAAGTATTTCCCTCAGTTAAAAACCAAGGTTATCAATCCAGCAGGAGATAACCACATAGAACCTCGTTAGCAATACCTGCACACACAAAAGTAAATACTTGCACCCAACGCAAACAAGAGGGCTGTCCACCCCCTTAGCGGTTATTTTTAAGGATTAAATCTTGTAGTGGTAGATAGATAAAATTAATTGGAAAATAAAATAAAATAGAAAAAGTCCAGCAAGGTAGATATTCTGAATTTTATATATGATAAAAGTAGAACCGGGGGTCATAGTTTTCTCTAGAGGATTCTCTCTTGAACAAAAGGGATACAATGGGTAAACAGATTACTGTTAGGCAATTAATTGAAAAGCACATAGTTATGACCATATTCAAGGAAGTGAGCATGTATATAGGCATCACGTCCGAAACAAGTAGACCGACTCCTGCCTGCATGTACTACTATTACTCCACTTATCGATCACTATCCAACATGCATCTAGAGTATTAAGTATAAAACAGAGTAACGTCTTACGCAAGATGCATGATGTAGACAAAGTAAACTCAACCGATATGAATAAACTCCATCGTTTCCCCTTAATGACAACAATACAAATACGTGTCTTCTCTCCTTGTGTCACTGGGATATAGAGCACCACAAGATTGAACGCATTACAAAGCACCTCTCCCATTGCAAGATAAATCAATCAGTTGGCCAAACCAAACGGATAGATCGGAGAGAAATACGAAGCTATACCAATCATGCATAATATACTTCAGAAAAGACTCAATTACTATTCATAAATATTGAGATCAAAAACCCACAATTCATCGTATCTGAATAAACACACCGCGAAAGAGAATTACATCTGATATAACTCCAAGAAGATTGAGGAGAACATGTTATAGAAGATCAAAGAGAGAAGAAGTCATCTAGCTACAAGATACAGACCCGTAGATCTGTGATGAACTCTCACGCAACATAGGAAGGCTGTAAGGATAATATAGAAGCCCTTTGTCATCGATTCGCCCTCCGACAGGGTACCTGTAAAGGCCTCAGATGAGATCATGAAATAAAAAAAAACTTATGCACAACTTTGCACCAAAATTACACTTTATCGTAATATGCAAAAACAATCATAAAATCATGAAATTTTGGCACATATTGTAATGTGTTTGTATTATATAATTACACTCAGCCAAAAACCCACTAAAACAAAAAATAATCAATAAAGAAAAGGAAAAATGGAAAGAGAAAAACACAACTCAGAAGAACAAAAACGAGCCCAAGAAGCAATTGTACTAACCCAAAATAAGGGTCAATCGATTCCACCTAGCCCACAATAGAATTAAACAGAAAAAAAATAAAAACATCACACATCTCAAAGCAGATCCAACGAATAGAAAATCGACAGACCACAAAATTAAAAGTCAGCTGACTGAAATGTAGCTAAAGTGTAAAGGGAGGGAGTATCGGTATATAGATACTAAGCTCTCTTAAAATGCAGCTCTGGGGCGAATCAAAGCGTTGGAGGGTGCGTGGGACCACCTTGTCAGCCTATGTTGACTCATTATGAACCGCCTTGAACCAGCAAGGTACATTGGGCCACTAGGCGGCGTGGGAAGGGGAAAAGACTGCAGGGCAAGGGGGAAAACTGGTGGCGTTCTTGTGCAATTTTTCTTTGTGGAGAGGAGCTATGGGGACGGTCGGCGGTGGCGAGGTAGCCTGAGCGCCTCGCGGTTAGTCATTCATGGGTCTGGACCTCTCCGATGGGACAGGTGCTTAGGCATTCATGGTTTTCCTTTTTAATCTATCTTGGGTTTGGACATTTTATCGAACATCTAGAATGCAATGTCTCCACAGAGCGCTTGCAGGGCACCAACCTATGCACAACACTAGCTCGAGGGAGCACATGGATGAAGGAGCTCCGGACGATGTAGTTGGACGCGTCAACTCGAGAGGATAGGGACCTGGGAGTGGATGTTCAAGGTGAGGTTCGAGAGAGGCATGAAAGGGGTTGTTGCCGAAGGTAGAGGGGGAAAGATCAAAGAGATCCATCGAGAGGCGGAAGTGTGGAAGTATCTGATACAATGTAGAGAGTGAGACACACAAAATTAGGGTAGAACAACACTAGTATGCACAACACATCCATGAGAAGCTCTAACTAACTGATCAAGTGCTTGCTTGCAGGGCGAAAGCAGGTGGGGGAGGTTTATGTGCACCAGCTGGTTCGGGATTTGAGGTAAAAGCTAGTTCCATTGGCGTCTGGAGCAATTGATGGCATCATCCGAGGGTATAATTACCTTGTTGAATGCGTCACATGGAGAATTCTCTAATCACAACCCAACTTGTTCAACAAAAATACAGGTTAACATTACCTTGTTGAGCTGGTTTTTCATATTCTCCTTGAAAAATATTACTATTTCACTTCGTTTTGATTGGAGATTTAAAAAATATCCCAAACAATATTTAGAAATTTCATGATTTTTTTACAAATATCACAAATTCAAAAATATTCATGAATTTTAAGAAAAATGTGAAATCTTAAAATGTTCAAAACTTTGGAAACAAATGTTCAATTTTTTTAAAAGGTTCATTAAATTTCCAAAAACCACAATTTATTAAAATATTATTTTTTTAAAAACTATTACTTTTCTTCAAAAGTCATTTAAATTATACTCAAAATTTCAAAAATCTTTATGGATTTTTGAAAACTAGCAAAGAAAGGGTTAACAAAATTGAAAAAAAACATTTAAAAATATTAATAAAAAGGAAAAATAAAAAAAGAAAAGGAAATAAGAAAATAATTAAAACCACAAAAGGAAATCTATAAAACCGGTACAGCAAACAAAGAAAAGAGTCTTGGGTGAAGAACCTTTTAGAATCTTCATATAACCCTGAAAAACATATATAGGGTCCGCCTAAGCATCACAAATGTTATTTGTCACTTATTTGAGTAGCACTTAACGCTTTCCTCTGAAATCATTAATTGACGAGTACTCCTTACAAAGATCACTTCCACCTCTCAAGTTGCGCCACTTGTCCCTGAATGTTTTTCCTTTTTCATAGATCCGTTTATTCAAAATGTTATATCTCTTAAATCGTGCGTCCAAAACTTGAACCGTTTACACCGTTGGATATCTCGTATCGAGATTTTCAAAATTAATCCCATGTTGATATGTTTTGATGAACTTCTTTTTCACAAAAAAGGACGAAAAAGCCGAATCGGAAGCACGGTTTTTCCTTTCCGAAAAAGGCACGGCCGTGCCTCTCGCGGAAGCAGAAAAAAAACAAAAAACACATTTTTTTCGTTTCCGAGTGCCACGGCCGTGCCTCTCACGAAAGCACAATCGTACCTCTCGCGGAAGGGAAAAAACATAAAACACATTCTTTTTCCTTTTTCGAGAGGCACGGCCATGTCTCTCGCAAAAGCACAACCATGCCTCTCAAGGAAGAAAAAAACACAAAACTCATTTTCTTTTCCATTTCCAAGAGGCATGACCGTGCTTCTCGCAAAAGGAAAAAAAGAAAGCACATTATTTTTTCCGTTTTCGAGAGGCATGGTCCTGCCTCTCGCAAAAGCAAAACCGTGCCTCTCGCAGAAGCAAAAAAAAACTCGTGAAAAACCAATAACTAAGGAAGACTTTTTTTATCCAAAAGCTAAGGAAGACCGGTGAAAAAACAAAAACTAGAAAAAACCGACAAAATTATGTTGAAAGCTGAAAAAGCGTGCGAAAAAATAAAATAATAAAATAAAATCCAAAGGGAGTGCTCAGAGCATGACACGTGGCGGCGGCTGAGAGCGCGTCAACTGGCGCGCTCTCAGCCTACCCGCAAGCGATCGTTGTGAGGCTCCCGAAGGAGCGCTCGTGAACTAGTTGCTCCCGCTTTCATCGAGGCGCTCCCTACATGGATCTCGGCCTAATAGAAAGGATGGAGCGGTTTCTTCGATTTGTTTCTTGGGACATCGGTATTTTCTATGGTTATGACACTATTTTAAAATGGGAAACCATTTTTCGTCCATTTGTTTTGTGGATTTCTGTATTTGTTTTCATTCCACCTTACTTTTAGTGTGTTTTTTTTCTTCATTTTTACATTTTCTTCCGATTTCTTTTTTCTATTTTTCTTCACCCCCCATTTGAAAGTTTCATGATGTTTGTATAAAAGGAGTGAAATTTTTTATATGCCGTGAACAGTTTTGTTTAAAAAATTATGCAATTTTTTAAAACATTTTCATGAATTGTTTTCGGAGAAAAGTTCATGAACAATTTTGAAACATGTGGATATTTATAAAATACCACAAACATATTCATTAAAAAAGAAAAAATGCATGATTTTTTTTGACATTTTCAATAACATTTTTCAAAATTGTCACGAACATGTTTTAAGCGTGTGAGAAAATATATGAACATATTTAAAAAAACACATGAACATAGGTTACTCAAAATACACGAATAATTATAAACAAAACAAAATTGGAAAAGTGAATAGACATACCCAACCTAGCCGCCACGACTTGACTAGAGAACAAAGAGGCAACCCGCATCACTGGGTTTCCCTCTTGTCCGCCGGTTGGTCCGTCATCGGCGGGAAGAAGGAGAACCCCGGGGATCTTGTCGTGTGTCCGTCCAATCATCTAGGTTTTCTCAGTTATGTTCTTTGATTGATTGTCCATGACTTGCGCTCCAGCAGTGGCGATGATAGCGACGAATAAGGTTTCTCCAGCTCTTGGCTCCGATGCAGCGACTCTGGTGGGTTATTGATGTCGGATCTACGAGGCAGCGTCTGCCTTCTGATAGCGGTAAATTTTAAATTTCTACTGCCCCCATCAGCGTCTTCCCCTCGCTCCGATGCAGTATGTCTGTCTGTATCGGGGACTCCGATTATCGAGGCCGGTACGGGCTGTATCGGACTCGATAATACATCGGTTCATATCTACCTGCTACCTAGCTAGCTGGAAAGAAGCGAGATAGACCCCCTTCCTCCTCTCTCTGCAACAACTGCAAGCCGAGGTGATCATCAATGGCCAAAAAATGCTTATTTGCACGCATGTTTCTACTTTCGTTGCAATGGATGATTCTTTTGTGTGGTTAATTTTTAGCTACATCCATCGGTCCATCTCTACCTGCTACCTGCACTGTACCAACATCTTCTCATGCATATTAATCTGTATGTATACACATTATGCTTAACTGGTTGGTGTGGTCTGTGGTGTATTATATGCAGGAAGGAAGCCATGGCTGCTGTCCTTGATGCTTTGGCAGCCCGTGTGATGAACACCATCCTGGATATGGGGGAAGAGAAGATCAGCATGCTTCTGGGCGTCTCCCAAGAGATCAACAAGCTGGAAGCCAATGTGGAACCCCTTCAGAACCTCCTCACAGATGCTGAGAGGAGGCGCATCACTGATAGGAGCGTGCAGGCATGGGTGACCAAGCTCAAGAGTGCCATGTAGACATCCTTGATCTCTGCCAGCTTGAGGCCATGGACCGACACGACAAGCAACACTCCAGGGGCTTATGCCTCCGGCTCTGGGAGAAGCTGCCATTTCTAGGGTGCCTGGGGGAAAAGCTGCAGGATGTCCTCCAGCCCTTTCTCTTTTGCGTGCAGAACCCTGGGTTTGCCAACGAGGTCGGCAGCCGCATCAAGAATATCAACGAGGAGCTGGCCACCATCCGCCAGGGTGTCGCTAACTTTAAATTCATTGACCTTGGCTCCTACGAGGAAAGGCGGAGACCGCTCACCAGTTCGGCCTCCTACCCCAGGCGTGAGGACGCACAGTTCGTCGAGTCCGATCTCGTGGGGGATCAGATCAAGAGGAATACAGAGGAACTGGTGCGGAAGCTAATCTCAACCGACCACCGCGACCACGGTAGCAGCAACATGGTCAAGGTGGTGGCCATCGTTGGCCAGGGCGGCATAGGCAAGAGCACCCTCGCCAAGAAGGTCTTTCATCCTTTCATCATTTGGATAAGAGTAGCGGCAGATACTGCCAAGATGACGGATTCAGGCATATTGTTGTTATACTTTGTAAGGTCCTTGAAAATAATCAATAAAATGACTGTATGCATCTCCCAGATGCAGATGCCGGAGGTCATCCTCCTTTTCGAAAAAAAGTACACAGTCAGACCCGCATTGTTAGCTTCTTTAGCCATTACCTTCGTGCTAACTTCTGTAACTTCAAACCAGCCTCTTCGATGTCTCTGTGAAGAAGAAATGACTGTCCATGCTTTGACAAACGTGCACAGTCAGCCTAACTTGCAAGGGGCATATACTTGGCCAACTCCGATCTGCTTAGCTATTGTATATGAATCCCATTTTTGGCCAGTTCTTCGAGTAGTTGGGCAGTATAGCACTATTTTCCTTTGAGATCTGGTAACTTGTTAACCCAAACAGTCAGTAGCTAGGGTTAGACCCCTTCCGTGTTGGGGCCTACGCCGGCAACAGCGGTGGAAGGGGGCTTTGGTGGTGCTAGTGTTAGACCCCTGGTACCGCCCTCCGGAGCGACGTGAGGGGTGAGGGGGATGTGAAATCCAATCTCAGATCTGGTAACTTGGTAACCTAAATAGTCAATGGCTAGAGTTGAAGCATCGATCTACACCAAACATACATACTTAATCAGTTGGGTGTTATGGATGTGGCCTATAGATCCACGCCAAGACATTAAGGTAGCTAGCTAGCTATTGGGACCATTCAAGCAAGCATGTGCACATGTCGGATATATGCTAGACTTGTCAAGTTTAACCTGAGTATTCCGCGTGTGCTACTGTTTTGCACCCGTTGTATTTGAACATAGAGCCTATCACACCCGATCATCACGTGATGTCTCAGCACGAAGAACTTTCGCAACGGTGCATACTCAGGAAAAACACTTGTACCTTAAAATTTAGTGAGAGATCATCTTATAATGCTACCGTCAATCAAAGCAAAATAAGATGCATAAAGGATAAACATCACATGCAATCAATATAAGTGATATGATATGGCCATCATCATCTTGTGCTTGTGATCTCCATCTTCGAAGCACCGTCATGATCACCATCGTCACCGGCGCGACACCTTGATCTCCATCGTAGCATCGTTGTTGTTTCACCACATATTGCTTCTACGACTATCGCTACCGCTTAGTGATAAAGTAAAGCAATTACAGCACGATTGCATTGCATACAATAAAGCGACAACCATACGGCTCCTGCCAGTTGCCGATAACTTTGTTATAAAACATGATCATCTCATACAATAAAATTTAGCATCATGTCTTGACCATATCACATCACAACATGCCCTGCAAAAACAAGTTAGACGTCCTCTACTTTGTTGTTGCAAGTTTTACGTGGCTGCTACGAGCTGAGCAAGAACCGTTCTTACCTAGGCATCAAAACCACAACGATAGTTCGCCAAGTTAGTGTTGTTTTAACCTTCTCAAGGACCGGGCATATCCACACTCGGTTCAACTAAATTTGGAGAAACTGACACCCGTTAGTCACCTGTGTGCAAAGCACGGTGGTAAAACTAGTCTCACGTAAGCGTACACATAATATCGGTCCGGGCCGCTTCATCCAACAATACCGCAGTATGACTTGTATCGCCCATAACTCACTTGTGTTCTACTCATGCATATAACATCAACGCATAAAACCAGGCTCTGATACCACTGTTAGGGAACGTAGTAATTTCAAAAAAAATCCTACGCACACGCAAGATCATGGTGATGCATAGCAATGAGAGGGGAGAGTGTGTCCACGTACCCTCGTAGACCGTAAGCGGAAGCGTTAGCACAACACGGTTGATGTAGTCGTACGTCTTCATGATCCGACCGATCAAGTACCGAACACACGGCACCTCCGAGTTTAGCACACGTTCAGCTCGATGACGTCCTCGAACTCTGATCCAGCCGAGCTTTGAGGGAGAGTTTCGTCAGCACGACGGCGTGGTGATAATGATGATTTTCTACCGACGCAGGGCTTCGCCTAAACACCGCTACGATATTATCGAGATGGAATATGGTGGAGAGGGCACCGCACACGGCTAAGAGATCAATGATCAATTGTTGTGTCTAGAGGTGCCCCCCTGCCCCCGTATATAAAGGAGCAAGGTGAGGGGGGGCGGCGGCCTCATAGGGTGCGCCCCAAGGGGGGAATCCTACTCCTACTAGGAGTAGGTTCCCCCTTTCCTAGTCCAACTAGGAGGGGAAGGAAAGAGGAGGAGGGGAGAAGGAAAGAGGGGGCCGGCCCCAAAAGCCCTAAACCAATTTGGTTTGGGCTAGGGGGGCGCACCCCACACTCTTGCTGCCCTCTATTTCCACTAAGGCCCATGAAGGCCCATTGACCCTCCCGGTGAATTCCCGTAACTCTCCGGTACTCCGAAAAATACCCGAATCACTGGGAACCTTTCCGGTGTCCGAATATAGTCGTCCAATATATCGATCTTTATGTCTCGACCATTTCGAGACTCCTCGTCATGTCCCTGATCCCATCCGGGACTCCTAACTACCTTCGGTACATCAAAACACATAACTCATAATATAAATCGTCATCGAACTTTAAACGTGCGGACCATACGGGTTCGAGAACTATGTAGACATGACCGAGACACGTCTCCGGTCAATAACCAATAGCGGAACCTAGATGCTCATATTGGCTCCCACATATTCTACGAAGATTTTTGTTGGTCAAACCGCATAACAACATATGTTGTTCCCTTTGTCATCGGTATGTTACTTGCTCGAGATTCGGCAGTCGGTATCTCAATACCTAGTTCAATCTCGTTACCGGCAACTCTCTTTACTCGTTATGTAATGCATCATCCCGCAACTAACTCATTAGCTACATTGCTTGCAAGGCTTATAGTGATGTACATTACCGAGAGGGCCCAGAGATACCTCTCCGACAATCGGAATGACAAATTCTAATCTCGAAATACGCCAACTCAACATGTACCTTCAAAGACACCTGTAGAGCTCCTTTATAATCACCCAGTTATGTTGTGACGTTTGGTAGCACACAAAGTGTTCCTTCGTTAAACGGGAGTTGCATAATCTCATAGTTGTAGGAACATGTATAAGTCATGAAGAAAGCAATAACAACATAGTAAACGATCAAGTGCTAAGCTAACGGAATGGGTCAAGTCAATCACATCATTCTCCTAATGATATGATCCCGTTAATCAAATGATAACTCATGTCTATGGTTAGGAAACACAACCATCTTTGATCAACGAGCTAGTCAAGTAGAGGCATACTAGTGACACTATGTTTGTCTATGTATTCACACATGTATTATGTTTCCGGTTAATACAATTCTAGCATGAATAATAAACATTTATCATGATATAAGAAAATAAATAATAACTTTATTATTGCCTCTAGGGCATATTTCCTTCAACCTTGGCGGTAGGCTGTATAACCCTATCGACATGACCACTGACGGTAAGAAAAGGTTCATATCTCAAAATATTTTCAAACTAGGGTCAGATCTCGAATAGGTTTCATAAAAGGGTCAAAACACAAAAAAATTCCTCTCCAAGCTGACGTGTTTAACTCTAAATACTTTGACCATTAATTTTAACAGAAAAAGTATGTCATTAGATGCAAATTTCAAAGAACTTTTCGATGATATATTTTTTATGACATGTGATCCATATTGTGTTGACCAAAATTATAAGTCAAAGTTGGACACGAAAAACGAAATGGCCTTGTATAAGGGAGTGGATGGAGTAACTATTATTGGGGTATTGAGGAGGTAAATGGAAAACTCATTGCTATGCTTGGGACAAAATGACTAGGCCGAAGAAACTTCAGTTAGATCATAAAGGAACGTTGAATGACACAAAACTGAGCAAGAGTGATACCTCGGCCAGCAATGGGTAATTAACTGAATGTGGCAATGATGCAAACGTATCCGTGGGGAGAAGCAGTGGGGAATATAATTTCAGCATGTATTATTTGGTATTGTATATATTGATATCTTTTATGTAAATTTGGTTGACCGAACTTTGCAAAGCTTTTCCTTACAAATTAACATTCAATATATTTTGGACTAGAAGGAATGCAACCTATTTATTCCATGAGGCTATCTACCATAGAAAGTATCGTACCGTGTAGTGGTATTTGGCTTTGAGATCTGGCAAAGTTGTTAAATCAGAACTCAGCCAGTACTACTGCACTAAACATACATATACCTAAACTAAGTGCCATGGATGTTGGAACCATTAAGCGAGCTAGCTGTTGGAACCATTCGTTGGGGCGTGTAAGCAAGCATGTGCATGTGTCGGATACGGTGCTTTCAAGGCCGGCCGGTGCTGCAAATGGATTATATACTAAGTCTTGATAACACCAACAAATTTGCACGCCAACGTGCCTGCATGTGATGTAACCAGCTTTTGCAAATTTTAAACATCAAACGCATCTTTCGTAGGGTCGTTGGGCCACGACATTTTTTGTGTAGCTTCCCCGGCCTCTGTACCTGCACGTGATATCATGCATGTAAACCCTAACCATAACCTATCCCTTATGAACTTGCTAGATTACCTAGGATTAATCCCCCGGCTGTGTGGATGAATAATTCCCCCTCCCTCTTTTCTGGCCCTATTTGTGGATGATGTATCCCTCCCTTATCACTCACCAACAAATAAACATAGCTTGTAAGGAAAAAATGAGAGCGCACACGCTTAACTCAAACAGTTATTACTCAGTAGAGAGAGTTGTTGAAGCCTTTGCAGTTTGCAACATACATACTTTTGTCCTAGAGTTATATGAAATGACTCCTGGAAATCTCATGTAACGTAACATCACCATCTAGCAGCAGGAGCCACCCGCTAGTGCTCGGGTTGCCCCCCGCTCAGGCGACTCGGGTGGCTCCCAAACCCTAGCTGCTGCCGGGGCCTAGCCCATCCTCCTCCCCTCCTCCCGCCGCCGCCGGAGGACGCCGCCGGCTTGCGCCCGGAGGTCGATGGCGGTGGCGGGGGCTCTTCCTCCCTCCCGCGTCTCAGGGGTGGCGGGACCCCAACATGCGTGGAGGTGCGGCCGATCTACAAGCGATGGCGTTGGCTTCGACGGCGGCGGCGGTCGGCCCTGTCTCGGGCCACGGGCGGCCTGGATCGGGCGGCGGTGCGATGCGGTCTTCGGCGGCATGTCATCTGGCTTTAGATCGGCGGCGGCATCGAGGGCCTGGTGGACTGCTTGGCGGCACCCATGGCAGATCTGTTCTGTCCGGTGTAGCCAGTGGTGGTGGTCATCTTCTTCGTCGGCGGTGGCCGACCAAAAGCTTGGTGATCGGATCTCGAGATCCATCATCTAGTCCCGGCTACGAGCTGGGGAGACATGGTTGCCGGTGAAAACCGAGCCGATGACAGGCGATGGCGGCGTTCTACTCCGTTACCTTAATGAAGGCATCGTCGTGTAACTACTGTCGACCCACTCGTGCTGCTCCAGAGGAAACCCTAGGATCTGGTGTTCCAGATCGGATGATGGCGGCACTGCGGTGTCGTTTCTCTCTTGGGAGCATCGTTTGTGGAGCAGTGTTGGAAGTCAGAGGAAGGAGGTGGAGCGGCTTCGTCTTGCACGGAGCTTCGGTGGAGATGTCAAGTCATGCCTGACCGACAGGTGCTACGCTTGGTCATGCCTGGTCGGCAGGTGCTACGCACGACAGATCCTCTAAGGACTTCGAGCTGTGTCGGCTGGTGATACTTGGCAGCATGGCGCTGAGGTGTATCAGTGGCGACCGCGATGTGTTCAGCTGTTTGCGTGCAGGGAGGAGGTGCCGCTGGGCGCAGTGGTGGCGTCGATGATAGCTGGACCGAGCAAGGTTGATGCATCAGTACAGTTCTGAAGATGGAGCGGTGGCAGTTGGCGGCGGCGGCCTTTGAGAGCACGCCGGACCAGTGTGTGCCCCAGACCCGGCAAGTCGCTAGGTTGGGGTCTCAGGTCTTAGATGTTAGGCTTGGCTGCGATGTCTGTTTGGTATTAGGCCCAGGCTATCTGTGCCCCTTCATCAACTGGATAGGTGTAGCGACAGTTTGTTGCTTAGACGGCGGCTTTAGTCTTACTGTTGTATTGATTTTGTAAGGTCTTGTGAGAATAATTAATAAAATGGCCGTATGCATCGCCCAGATGCAAAGGCCGGGGGTCATCCTCCTTTTCTAAAAGAAAATGAAATGACTCCTCAAAGCCATAACCTGCCAAAAATAGAATTAGATGACTATACACCTATCCTATTGTTGGACCGTCATCCAAACATGTTGTAGGTAATGAATACGTACAGATCCAGCCAGTTGCTATGTAGATTACGTGCAAAAAAAGTCGTAATGTTTTGTCCGCTCAAAATAATGTCGTTCCGACAGGCTAAACATACATACTTAGACTTGCAAAGTTGTTGAGAGTTTTTCTTAAAAATGGTTGAACCAGAGAGACATTTGGTATTTTCATTGGTTTACAAGCTCATTGAGTTAGCTTTCCTATTGCCGCTGTCAACGACATTCATTTGAGAGAGTTTCCTAGGTGTTTTATCAAGTCTAAAATGTGCATCAGGACCATTGAAGATTGGTTTAGTAACTTGATGGTATGCTACACATAAGTGTGAAATATTTGAATCACTCAATAATGATGTTATTACTCGAAAAGGGATTTTACTGAGGTGTCATTAGCACTTTGTTGGTATGTTCCATGCTTTCAACGTGAACAAGTTTTTACAACTCCGCTGTAGATTACTAATTCTTATTTTTTAGTCTTGTAGGGTCTTTTTCTGGGTGCTTCATCGGACATTTAGTGTCTTATGGACAATTCAAGACCACCATCGGACATTTTTCCTGCCTCCACCATTGCGTATATGTGGTTGTATAATTAACTTAGACATCATTGTACGGAGGTAGAAAGAATTATGCAACGTGTAGGCCTATTGTTATCGATCAACACATCTTGGCAACATATTTGAAGGCCAAATCCCTATTGTTATCGATCGCTTTAAACACTGTTTGGATTGGATATAAGAAACCTACATGCTCCCTCTTTGCTTTTCTGCTCGATTAATTGCCTGAGAGGACAAAAATAGAGTTATTCTTTAGCATTCACGATATTCCAAAGAAAAGTGAATTGAGTTTATGAAGTTCTTACAGTATGGAAGCATAGGATAAGAGGCACCTTGAGTTTATCGAAGTTGTTGATGAGATGCAACTCCTCAAGGAACACTGAGATAAAACCGGATTCGCTAAAGAAATGGTTGTTGTATTGTAGTACACAGTCAGACCCGCATTTTTAGCTTCTTTAGCCATTACCTTCGTGCTAACTTCTGTAACTTCAGACCCGCCTTTTCGATGTCTTTGTGAAGAAGAAATGTATATCCATGCTTGGACAAACATGCACAGTCAACCTAACTTGCAATGGGCATATACTTGGCCAACTTCAATGCGCTTAGTTATTGTATATGAATCCCATTTTTGGCCAGTTCTTCGAGTAGTTGGGCGGTATAGCACTATTTCCCTCTGAGATCTGGTTTCTTGTTAACCGAAACAGTCAGTAGCTAGGGTTAGACCCCTTCAGTGTTGGGGCCTACGCCGGCAGCAGCGGCGGAAGGGGGCTTTGGTGGCGCTAGTGTTAGACCCCTGATACCGCCCTCCGGAGCGACGTGAGGGGTGAGGGGTGAGGGGTGAGGGGGATGTGAAAATCCAATCTCAGATCTGGTAACTTGTTAGCCTAAACAGTCAATGGCTAGAGTTGAAGCATCGATCTACACCAAACATACAGTACATACTTAATCAGTAGGGTGTCATGGATGTGACCTATAGATCCACGCCAAGACATTAACCTAGCCAGTGCTAGCTATTGGGACCATTTAAGCAAGCATGTGCACATGTCGGGTATACGGTGCTTTCAAGACTGGCCGGTGCTGCAAATAGATAGATTAGTTTAAAGACTAAGCTAGGGTCCCGATCTACTTCTGCGTGAAATTTTATGAAAAAATACCAGAAAACGTATTCGTGGCAAAAAAGACAAAAAAATCCTATGTATAGAAAAAAAACTGTTTGGATGAATTATTGTTCGGACAGTATTTCCTTCGCCACGGATATGTTTCCTGGTATTTTTTCATGAAATTTCACACAGGAGTAGATTGAGAACCCACGTTTGATATCCCCAAATTTCAGATTTTTTTGGTATTTTTTATGATTAATATTCGTGTAGGGGTGTGAAGCATCAGGAGCTCCTGTGTATTTTCCTAGTTTGTAGTAGCATTAAACGGTCATCAGAACTGGCAACTTATTGTTTAGTCAAACAGCCGGTACTTAACCTAGATTTGCTAGGATTAATCCTCCGGCTGTGTGGATGAATAATCGATCTTGCCTCCTCCCTCTATTCTGGCCCTACTTGTGGGCGATGTATCACTCCGAAATAAACATAGCCTCTAAGGCTTACTTCAAAAAATACAGTCAGTACTCTGTTGAGACAGCCGTTGGAGGCTTTGCAGTTTGCACTAGATTAAACATACATACTTAATTAAGTGTCGTCATCCAGCCGGCCAATAGATCCACGCCAAACCATATACTACTTGCAGGACAAGAGCTCCCCGGCCAAAGTGATGTGCAAATTAATTGAATATTATTAGGCCACCGAGAAGTAACCTTGTTGTGATTAGGGTTAGGGGTGCTCCATCCTGCTCGCCTGCCATTCGGTGCTCTTCTCACACCACTGCCCTCCCGCGCCTCCACCAGCCACCGCACCTAGCTCCCCTAGAATCACCGCCGCCGCCGTTCGCCGGATCCCCTCTCGCTAGAGGAGGGGAGACCGAGCTCCCTTTTTATTGGGATTCAACTAGCTGGAAAGAAGTGAGATAGACCACCCTTCCGACTCTCACCGCAACTGAAGCTGAGGTGATAATCGATCGGCAAAACATGTTTATTTGCATGCATAGTTATTTGCACCCATCCGTACCTGCTACTTGCACTGTGATTAATCAGAAATATGTTCTCATGCATATTAATCTGTACATTATGATTAACTGGTTGGTATGGTGTAGGCAGGAAGGAAGCCATGGCTGCTGTCCTTGATGCTTTGGCAGCCCGAGTGATGAACACCATCCTGGATATGGGAGAAGAGAAGATCAGCATGCTTCTGGGCGTCTCCCAAGAGATCAACAAGCTGGAAGCCAATGTGGAACCCCTTCGGAACCTCCTCACCGATGCCGAGAGGAGGTGCATCACTGACAGGAGCGTGCAGGCATGGGTGTCCAAGCTCAAGAGCGCCATGTACGAGGCCTCTGACATCCTTGATCTTTGCCAGCTTGAGGCCATGGACCGAAACGACAAGCAACACTCCAGTGGCTTATGCCTCCGGCTCCGGGAGAAGCTGCCATTTCTAGGGTGCCTGGGGGAAAAGCTGCACGGTGTCCTCCAGCCGTTTCTCTTCAGTGTGCAGAACCCCGGATTTGCCAACGAGGTAGGCAGCCGCATCAAGAATCTCAATGAGGAACTGGCCACCATCCCCCAGGGTGTCGCTAACTTCAAATTCATTGAACTTGGCTCCTACGAGGAACGGCGGAGGCCGCCGAATAGCTCGGCCTCCTACCCCAGGCGTGAAAACGCACAGTTCATCCAGTCAGATCTCGTGGGGGATCAAATCAAGAGGAATACAGAGGAACTGGTGCAGAAGCTAATCTCAACCTACCACCACGACCATGGTAGCAGCGACATCGTCAAGGTGGTGGCCATCTGTTCGCACACGAACACGTCACCGTGTACCTCCAACGTCGAGGGTGATGCACCGCAGCTCACGTCGAAGGAGTCCCACCGGAAGCGCGATTCGCAAGTCGACCGGCGAGAGCTTTTGAGAACCCGAAACCCTACATTCCCGGGAGGGAACCCGTCAGGGAGTGCGGCGGCTATGGGCTGCCCTAGGTCGGTCAAGCCGCCCCTAGAGCCTCGGTATTCGCAGCTCTCCAACACGAAGAACGACAAAGAACGAGGGAGCAAGAACGAGGGAGGGACAAAACGTAGATGAAAAAGTTGTAGATGCGTTTGCGATTGTGTGTTGTTGTTCAATCGGCCGTCACCTCTTGTCTATATAAGAGGCAGGTGGACTTCCCGTACAAGAAAAGGACTTGCCTAGCCGTTCAAATCATCAAAACCTAATAAAACACGGACTATTCACGACCCCCGGCCCGGATGTCTGGCTCAAGGCCCGGATGATCCGGCCTAGCCCAGTTTTTTGACAGAAGCTCACTGTTTTGACTCTAGAATCCTCATACGACCACGGATTTGGACGTTTTTTATATCCAAATCAACCGTCTCGACGAGACGCACAACTTTCATGTTGAACACTGTTTTATCCGAGGCCATCTTGAGGGTGTTTCGGGCCGATTTCTAAAGTCTGCAGCAGAAAAACTTGTCCGGGCATCCGGACGATTGCCCGGATTGTCCGGCCTTTACCCGGATCATCCGGGAGTTGAACCAGATCATACGGCTTCAATTTTTAGCTTCTGTTGTTTTGGTCAATTTTTCGACCCTCGGCCGGATGATCTGGACCCCGGTCCGGATGATCCGGCCATACAGTGCTGCAGCGCACAGTTTTGGCTATAACTTTTGCATACGAATTCGGATGGGGACGATTCTTACATCAAAATCGTCCGTTTCGACGAGACGAAGAACTTTGCAGTTGTAACTTTTTCCATCAGAGGCCGTCTTAATTAGATTTCATGTCATTCTTTAACCTGGTGTCAATACGAGCATCTCTAAGATTGGCATAACTTTTGCATCCGAGCTTCGTTTTGGACCATCTCTATATTTATATCGATCGGCTTGAAGAGAGCCATCTATTGGTGACATGAACTCATAATTCTAACATCATCTCATCACAGCCTCAAGTCGCTCTTTGTGATCATGCCATTTTCGAGCGTCAACACATGCCCCCCTGTTTTTCGGCAAAGCTTGGATGCCGAAAAATAATTTATCCATAGTTTGCTCTAAGGACGATGTCAACACCCCATCGGCCATTTATATGTTCTTAGGGCGATAGTTTTATATCGGCCACACCTTTTCTTAGGGCTATAGTTATATATCGGCCATATCTTTTCTCAGGGCTATAGTTATATATCGGCCTTTGCCTGTCTAGGCTTCTTGCCACACACTTGGATGGTACTTCTTTAAATATTTGCCATTTAGAGCTCGAGGTAACAATGTGCCTTGTATGGATTCCACCAAATACGAGTTTCCGGGAACTATTCTTGTAATCCTAAAAGGACCTTCCCAACTTGGAGACCACTTCCCAAATTTTCTATCTTTCGAACCAATTGGTAGAATCACCTTCCACACGAGATCGCCAACTTGAAAATTCTTCAACTTGACCTTCTTATTGTAAGCTCTTGCTACCCTCAATTTATCTCTTTCTATGGCCTTCAAAGCAGCCAAACGTTTATCGGCAACTTCATCAATATTGTCCATCATCATGTTATAAAAGTCCACCGCCGATAAATCATTTTGTTTGGCTATTCTCAAAGCATTCAAATTCACTTCCACTGGTAAAACGGCCTCTTGACCATATACGAGCTCATATGGAGTTACCTTTGTAGCACCATGCCTTGAGATTCTGTGTGCCCATAGAGCTTCGGACAATAGCTCATGCCATCTCCTTGGATTATCCTCAATCTTCTTCTTGATGAGCTTGATTAATATTTTATTACTAGACTCAGCTTGTCCATTGGCTTGGGCATAATATGGAGAGGAATTGAGCAACTTTATCTTATATGATTCGGCAAATTCTCTAACTTGATGTGACATAAAGGACGAACCTTGGTCCGTAGTTAATGTTTGAGGAATACCGAATCTATGAATAATATGCTCAGTTATGAATCGAATTACCTCTGTATGCGTCATATTTTTGAGTGGTATTGCTTCAGACCATTTAGTGAAATAATCGGTCGCCACCAACACGAACCGATGCCCCTTTGAAGAAGAAGGATGAATCTCTCCAATAAAGTCCAATCCCCAACCTCTAAAAGGCCACGGCTTGATAATAGGATGTAACATAGCAGCGGGAGCCAACTGAATATCACCAAACTTTTGACAAGCTTCACATCCTTTATAATATCGGAAGCAATCATTAACCATCGTCGGCCAATAAAACCCAGCACGTCGTAATAGCCATTTCATCTTGGGAGCCGACTGATGAGTGCCACAAATACCTTCATGAACCTCTTCCATAGCAACTCTCGCTTGGTCCTCGTCCAAGCACTTTAAAAGAACATCATCAACCGTTCGGCGATAGAGACCATCATCTCTTATTGTGTATTTGAAAGCCATACGCCGAACAGTCCTGTCCACCCTTTTACTAGGATCACACAAATAATCAATAATGGGTTTCCTCCAGTCTTGATTTTCTCCTGCATTAAATATCTCATTAGTGGCCGAAACGGTGGACTCCGATTCGACCTCCCCTATGTTGGCAAGACTAGATATCGGCCTTTGAGAAATATGAAACATGCCACGATCAACATGATAGCCGGATGCTTGTTGTGCCAACTCATTTGCTCTCCAATTGTCATGTCTAGATATATGATCAATGCTAAAATAATCCAAATTAGAAATTATATCTAGATATTTATCAAGATAAACATTAAGTGATTCGTCAAAACATTGAAAGACTTTGGATATTTGTTGCACTACTAATAACGAATCACCAAAAGCCTCAATATGTGTAGCACCTATGGCAAGCAACATCTCTAAACCGAATAACAATGCTTCATATTCGGCTTGATTATTTGTGCAAAAGTATTCTAAGCGGCATGAGGCTTCAAAAACAGCACCATGAGGAGATATATAAACAATACCAACACCTTGGCCATTGCTACAAACTGAACCATCAAAATATAATCTCCATGGTACTAATGAGACAAGGTTTATATCAATATCATGCTTGTCATCAATCCGATGCTCAAAAATAAAATTAGCAACAATTTGGCCTTTCATAGATTTCAGAGATTCATAAGCCAAATCATATTCAATTAAAGCATAAGCCCACTTGCCAATTCTACCACTAAGAATTGGCCTATGCAACATGTATTTGATGACATCGGTTTGACAAGCTATAATGCAAGTACTAGGAACTAGATAATGTCTCAATTTTGTGCAAGCATAATATAAGCATAAGCATAATTTCTCAATAAATGTATACCTTGTCTCGGCGTCCAATAACCGTCGGCTCAAATAAGTAATAGCATGCTCCTTTCCTTCGGTCTCTTGAGTCAAAACAGCACCAATAACACCTTCCTCCGCTGCAACGTAAAGTTTAAATGGCTCCCTGTGCCTGGGCGCTTTCATAACCGGAGGAGTGCACAAATATTTCTTAATCATATCAAATGCCTCTTACTGTTTTTCCCCCCAAGTAAAATCAACATCATTCTTTAACCGAAGGATAGGAGTAAATGCATCAACCTTCCCTGATAGATTGGCTATGAACCTCCTCAAATAATTGATCTTGCCAAGGAATTTTTGCATATCTCTTTTGCATGTTGGAGCCTCTACTTTCTGTATAGCTTCTATCTTTTTGGGATCAATTTCCACGCCATCTTCATGAATAATGAAACCCAGAAACTTCCCAGCCGATACACCAAAGGCACACTTCAAAGGATTCATTTTCAGCCCATATTTCTTCATTCTTTCAAAAGCCAAACGCAAATCGGCTAAGTGAGATTCAAAAGCATCCGATTTGACAACAATATCATCAATATAAACCTCAAGTATAACACCAAGTAAATCATGAAAAATTAAATTCATAGCCCTTTGGTATGTGGCACCGGCATTTTTTAATCCAAAGGTCATCACTGTCCACTCAAATAAACCAAGGAAACCGGGACATCGAAAAGCCGTTTTGGACATGTCCTCTTCGGCCATAAAAATCTGGTTATACCCCGCATTACCATCAAGAAAGCTAATGACCTTATGTGCAGAAGCATCATTAATAAGCATATCGGCTATTGGCATAGGATACTCATCTTTAGGTGTAGCTCTATTCAAATCTCTGAAACCAATGCACACCCTCAACTTGCCGGAGCCTTTCTTCTCTACTGGTACAATGTTAGAAATCCACTCGGCATACCTGCAAGGTCTAATAAAATTAGCTTTAAGCAAACGACCGATCTCTTCCTTGATCCGGTCATACGTTTTTGGATTAAACTTTCTGGACGATTGCTTGTATGGTCTAAAACCGGCCTTTATAGGTAACCGATGCTCCACTAGCTCTCGGCTTAAACCCGGCATCTCATGATATTCCCATGCAAAGCAACAAACATATTCTTTCAATAGCTCGATCAACTTAGCCTTATGATCGGCTCTTTAAATTTTTGTTTACAAATGTCGGCCTAGGAATTGAACCATCTCCTATATCTATCTCTTCTAATGGATCGGCCGATGTAAAACCTTGTCCTAATTTATCCATATCATCTAACTCTTCTATGGACTCATACATATCGTTCTCATTGGACCGATATTCTACAAGACGCCTTTGTAACCACTCTGAGTTAGGATCCATTTAAATACATCATACCTTGGAGCCGATTATCGCCAACCGGCTTTAAAGAAACGGGCACGCAACCACTTTTTGTGGCGCTAAGAAAATCATATTCTGATAAGTCGCGCCCCGTCAAGCAAGTAGCATTGGGATGTTGCCAATCCACCGATGCATCGGCCAAAGCAACACAAGCCGAATTATCCGCATGAATGACTTCTACTTCATCATCAACCCATTGAATCAAAAACTGGTGCATAGTAGATGGCACGCATTGGTTTGCATGTACCCAATCGCGGCCTATTGTCACATTGTAGTTACCTTGCACCTCGGCGACAAAGAATGCGGTAGCCAAAGTTTTGCTTCCCACCGTAAGCTCCACATACATCACACCTTTGACTTCAGTTTTCTCTTTGCCTTCAAATCCATTAAGCACCATGTTGGTCTTTATTAACTCTTCATCACGCAGCCCCAGTTTTTTGAAGACCGAATATGGCATAAGATTCACCACAGCACCACCATCGACAAGCATTCTAGCAACCGGCGATCCATTAATATGACCTTTAAGGAACAATGGCTTCAAGTGCGTCACCGGCTCTTTTGGCTTCTCGAATATAGCATTTTTAGGACCAAAATCTAGCTGAGCTACCTCCCCTTCTTCATCTATAGCACGAATTCAGCGGGTAAGTAATACACCATATTAATATCCATACCTTCATGAACCGGTGTAGACTCATAATCAAGCATTTCATCTCCTTCCGCAAGCATGTCCACTGACTCCGAAATATCTTCAAGGGAAGAGGAAGTAGTAGGCAAAGTGGACGATGTAATAGTAGCCGCATCGTCCTCTGTCGGTGGTGTAGGTGTTGCTATGACCAATGCAGAAGCTGTAATGTTTTCCTTTTGCTTTGGCCTCCACACTTGTTTTGGGGGTACCATGGGGCGGCTTTCATTGAATAATTTATCCCTTAGCTTTTCTGCTTCTTGTTCCTCCTTCTCATGACTCCTCATGCGCTGCAATCTTCTTTTTTGCGCCTTGGTGAGACCGGAAGGACACCACTTAGGCTGAGTATATTTTGGATCCCTCAACTTGGCCTTGCTTGTGCTAGCTTCATGATCATTAGCCATGGGGCCTTGTTGGACCGCAGCCACATCTTTATTAGAATCAGCCGGATTATCAACAATAATCGGCTCTTTGATTATTAATTCTTTAGTGCCTATCATAATAGTTTCACCACTAGCATTCTTCTCCTTTTGCTTGCTAGGCTCTGAAATTTCAGCACTTGGTGATTTGGCACGCCACACTTGCCGGTTGACCCTTTTTTGATTATCTTGCATTGGCCGATTGACACCATTGTTCAAACGGCCTCGTGTGGGATAAGAAAGCCTCTCATGAACGGGCCTCCTTGGTTCTGCCCAACCCGGATGAAAAGCATAAGGGGCCATTGGGGGTTGCCCCCATCCTCCATTGAAGCCTCCCATGTAGTATGGCGCATAAGGGGGCGGCGCCATCCATGGTCCTGGTGCCCATGACCCATATGGCCTTGAGTGATGCTGAAATTCTTCCCTCTGAGGTGATCTTGAGCGCTTCAAATTTGATGACCGGTTAGAGCTAGAACCGGCCGCTTGATTGGCATACTTGGACAACAGCATATCAAAAGTTGGCTTGATTCTCTTGCGCTGCACTTTAGCTTCATTCATCTTCCACTTGCCAACCTCTGGACTCTTGGGCTTAACAAATTTGACATGAGTGTTCTCTTGCACTTGTGGTTGCCCCCCGAGTGTGGGATTCTTGATGGTGATCTTGATTACCTCCTTTCCACTTGGTTGCTTGTAAAGCACAACTTGTCTCCCCAAGACCTTGTTGCTCTCCTCATTTTTCCTGGGCTCACCAATGACAATATTATTTTTATTAGCTGATTCGGCTATGTTGGGCCGAATTAACATCTTCTTCCCCTCCAAATCCATGGTGTTCATTGGGAAAGGTTGCTTGTCAACTTGCATCTCAGAAAAATTCAATCGTCCGTCATTAATGGCCGATTGTATCTGTTGTCGAAAAACATTACAATCATTAGTAGCATGAGAAAAAGAATTATGATACTTGCAATAAGCACGCCGTTTCAGCTCTTCGAACGGCGGTAAAGTATGAGATATTCTAATAATCTTGGCTTGCAACAAAGCATCAAATATTTTATCACACTTAGCAATGTTGAAAGTAAATTTCATCTCTTCATCACGATTCTTATGAATCAGCTTTAAATCATTGCAAGTAAACGGTTTGGCCTTAGATGGCCAAACAAATTCAGCGGCATAAATATCACCCTCATCGTCCGAGTGGTCACTATCATACTCAACCATATTCACCTTGGGACGATCAGTTTTATATCTATGCACCTCTTTAAGATCTTTGCTTCGGCTTTCTTGAGCCAAAGCCCTTTGCAAGACTTGGTTGATATTTAAAAACTCGTATCCTTCTAGCCTTTCTCTAATATGAGTTCTCAAACCACTAAGCACAAGATCAGCCAAATCTCTCTCGGTTATCACCAAACTATAGCACCGGTTTTTTGTATCCCTAAATCTTTTGACATAATCGGAGACCGATTCATCATACTTTTGCTTAACCGATGTAAGATGGGATAGTTTAAGCTCATTGTCACCACTGTAGAAGTGATCATGAAACTTTTGCTCCAAGTGAAACCATGTAGTAACAGAACCAGGTGGTAACGCAGAAAACCACGAGAAAGCAGTACCGGTTAAAGATAAAAGAAAATAACGTACTCTCCACTCATCTCGTGAACTTGCGTCACCTAATTGTGCCAAGTACTGACTAACATGCTCCCAGGTGGTTTTTGTTCCCTCTCCATTAAACTTAACAAAATCTGGAATTTTATATCCCGGAGGGCATTGAATTGCATCAAAGTATTCTGGATATGGCTTTTGGTAAATACGGTTCCTTGGTAACTCAACTCCAAAATTATCTCGGAGCATCTTAGCCATCTCCCCTCTAAGATTAGCTAGACCATCATCCACGGTGGACGATGAAGCTTGTGGCGGTAGCATAGGAGGAGTAGGGTTAGTAGTTGCAGGTGTGAATTGTGGCATGCATGCCGAATTGTAATTCGGCAGTGATCTAACAGTGTTTGCTCTTGTAGGTAGGGTTTGGTTCGGCGTCACCACCGAACTTGGCATACTCATGATAGGATTAATGGGTGCAGCAACAATTTGATTTGTGGGGCTAGGATAAAAATTCATCGGCACGGGAGGCGCCGATGAAATAGGTAAAGTTGGACTAGGGATTTCTGCGGTAGCAGGCACACCAACATTACCACTAGATGATTGAGGCACACTATTTTTAGCATTACTATTTTCCAAGAAAATTTGGTATAAAAAATTATTGCTATCAGTAATGCGACTATCAATTTCAGCCCATACCTCAGGAGAGAAGGTATTACTTACACAGGGTTTAACCTGTTCATCATGAAGAGGAGGAAACTTGATTTCTCCAACCGGAGTGATATTGCCTTGATGATCCTTTTTGAACTTAGCAAGGAACTCCTGCATCTCCTTCTCTTCACGCGCCTTCTTGTACTCCTCATAAGCTTGGCGATGTTCCTCCGATAACTCCTCAAAATTGGGCATGATTATGTTATCGGTGTCGATTTCCGAGGGCTTGGGAATCTTGTCGTTGCCAGACATGATGGATGATGATGATGATTGATCTTGTCCCCAGCGGAGTCGCCAAAAAGTGTGTTCGCACACGAACACGTCACCGTGTACCTCCAACATCGAGGGTGATGCACCGCAGCTCACGTCGAAGGAGTCCCACCGGAAGCGCGATTCGCAAGTCGACCGGCGAGAGCTTTTGAGAACCCGAAACCCTACACTCCCGGGAGGGACCCCGTCAGGGAGTGCGGCGGCTATGGGCTGCCCTAGGTCGGTCAAGCCGCCCCTAGAGCCTCGTTATTCGCAGCTCTCCAACACGAAGAACGACGAAGAACGAGGGAGCAAGAACGAGGGAGGGACAAAACGTAGATGAAAAAGTTGTAGATGCGTTTGCGATTGTGTGTTGTTGTTCAATCGGCCGTCACCTCTTGTCTATATAAGAGGCGGGTGGACTTCCCGTACAAGAAAAGGACTTGCCTAGCCGTCCAAATCATTAAAACCTAATAAAACACGGACTATTCACGACCCCCGGCCCGGATGTCCGTCTCAAGGCCCGGATGATCCGGCCTAGCCCAGTTTTTTGACAGAAGCTCACTGTTTTGACTCTAGAATCCTCATACGACCATGGATTTGGACGTTTTTTATATCCAAATCAACCGTCTCGACGAGACGCACAACTTTCATGTTGAACATTTTTTGATCCGAGGCCATCTTGAGGGTTTTTCGGGCCGTTTTCTAAAGTCTGCAGCAGAAAAACTTGTCCGGGCATCCGGACGATTGCCCGGATTGTCCGGCCTTTACCCGAATCATCCGGGAGTTGAACCAGATCATCCGGCTTCAACTTTTAGCTTCTGTTGTTTTGGTCAATTTTTCGACCCTCGGCCGGATGATCTGGACCCCGGTCCGGATGATCCGGCCATACAGTGCTGCAGCGCACAGTTTTGGCTATAATTTTTGCATACGAATTCGGATGGGGACGATTCTTATATCAAAATCGTCCGTTTCGACGAGACAAAGAACTTTGCAGTTGTAACTTTTTCCATCAGAGGCAGTATTAATTAGGTTTCATGTCATTCTTTAACCTGGTGTCAATACGAGCATCTCTAAGATTGGCATAACTTTTGCATCCGAGCTTCGTTTTGGACCATCTCTATATTTATATCGATCGGCTTGAAGAGAGCCATCCAGTGGTGATATGAACTCATAATTCTAACATCATCTCATCATAGCCTCAAGTAGCTCTTTGTGATCATGCCATTTTCGAGCGTCAACACCATCGTTGGCCAGGGCGGCATAGGCAAGAGCACCCTCGCCAAGAAGGTCTTCGCAAGCGAGGCCATCAAGGAGGATTTCAAAATGAAGATATGGCTGAGCATCACTCAGCAGTTCACCAAGGTGGACTTGCTAAGGGCCGCCATCTCCCAAGCC
>NW_021284906.1:0-1388 GCF_002162155.2 Triticum dicoccoides
ACGTCAACTCTTCCCGCCGACTCAGGTATATCGAACCCCAATTCAGAATTTAGCAGCTGCGGCCCGTATAGCAGAGTCCATCCAGCCTTCGCAGTCGGAAGCTGGCAGAGGTTTGCTGCAGATCAGGGATCTGCTCCGGGCAGCAGGAGATCAGAATTCAGCCGTGTCTCAGTCGCGCAACAGAATTCACAGTCGATCCGTCACTGTGAATACGGTTCAGTCGGCTCACAGCCCCAGATCGCCTCCGCGGCGCGAAGGGCGTGAGAATCGGCGAGATCAATATGGCGACAGACTCGACCGAGATGATAGGCGTCGAGTGCCCTATTCCCCTCCGAGGGGTGGGTCTTACGCTCCTCGGCAGCCAGATGATAGGCGTCAGTACAGTACAGGGCGTAGGGTTCCAGTTGACCCCAGAGAGCCAGGCTTCGACGCGCGATCCATTATCGTGCAAGGGTTGGTCGACCGGAACAGAGCATTATTACGGATAATGGGTCGAACTTTGACTCAGAGGAATTCAGAGCTTTCTGCGGCTCCCAGGGCACACGGGTCGACTACGCTTCAGTCGCCCATCCGCAGTCGAATGGACAAGCAGAACGAGCTAATGGACTGATTCTTAAGGGATTGAAGCCTCGACTGATGTGTGATCTCAAACACGCGGCTGGAGCTTGGGTCGATGAACTTCCCTCTGTACTCTGGGGACTGCGGACCACACCTAATCGGTCGACCGGAAGAACTCCATTCCTCTTGGTCTACGGAGCCGAGGCGGTCTTACCGAGTGATCTTCTGCATAATGCTCCCCGAGTCGAAATCTACAACGAAGCAGAAGCTGAACAAGCGTGGCAGGACGCAGTCGACCTTTTAGAGGAAGAAAGGGAGATGGCTCTGATCCGGTCGACCATCTACCAACAAGATCTGCGCCGTTTCCACGCCCGAAGTGTGAGAGGTCGAGCCTTCCAGGAAGGAGATTTGGTTCTCCGAGTGGATCAGCACAAACCACACAAACTTGCTCCTTCTTGGGAAGGCCCCTTCATCGTCACCAAGGTTCTCCACAACGGGGCGTACCGTCTTTACAACGTCGAGCATAATATCGACGAGCCCCGAGCTTGGAACGCGGAGCTACTCCGCCCATTCTACACTTAAGTTTTATCATTCGGATGAGTTGCAATAAAGTACTTTTGTAGTTCATGGACCTCAAAATAATAGTGTCATAGTTCCTCCATAATATCTGTCACTTTTTATTTTTGTCCAATGAAATTCCCCTCAGTGGGTGACTTAGCTGTGAATCCGTTTCGCCTAAGTTTGTAAAAATCCTACCGAGTGGTGAGCCAGACTCCCACTCGGAGGCTTAGCTGCGAATCCGTTTCGCCTAAGTTATCAAAATCCTACCG
>NW_021284906.1:3092-7982 GCF_002162155.2 Triticum dicoccoides
AAAACATCCATGGCAACTTCGTCGTTCACTGGAGAATTGACGGGGTCGAGGTTTGGCTCCAGTCGGCTGGTTTCTTCTTCAAAGTTTTGACAAAATTCTGCAAGGATGATCACTAAGTCAAGGGGATAGTCGAATGGAAAAAGCCACAATTGGAAATATTTGCCAAACATGGAGGTTTACCTTCAAGCATAAGAAACAGCTTCTTGGCAAGGCCACTCAGGAAGGCCTCCAGTTCAGTTTTCTTCTCAGTCAATTTGCTGACTTGGTCGGTCAGGGCAGCTTTATCAGTTTTCAGTCGACTGACCTCCTTGTTGGCAATCCCAAGAGCAGCTTTCAGATTGGTATTGTCTTGTTCGAGCTTGGTGACTGAAGCTAACTTCTCGTCAGCAAGCTTGATCTTCTCAGCTAGCTCAAGGTCTTTCTTCTGCTGGGCCTCCCTTACCTTACCTGCAAGTTACAGCAAGATCAGATTTTGAAATAAGCAAAGGGAAAAGCAGTCGTCAGGGTCTCACCAAACATACCTTCAGTCTCCTCCTTTGCCTTTGTCAGCTTCTCCTGAACCAGCTTCAAGCTCAGCTCGACTTGAGTATGTTTTTGTTCCAGCTCTGAGTAGCGAGCCACAAGATCACAGGAGTTCTGCGGAGAACCAATCGACTAAATGTCAAATATAATTCACTTCCGAGTGAAAAAGGGAAAAACACACGTTTCTAAGACTACAGTCAAATACAAGCATTCGACCGTAGTCTCGGGGACTACACCCAGTGGGTGCACTCAGCGTGCCCCCACTAATCCCGATGAAGACAAAGTCGACCAGTCGACCTCAAAAAAAAAAGAGAGAGAGATGCATTCTCTAAGACTGTGATCAACTGCAAGCAGTCGACCGCAGTCTCGGGGACTACACCCAGTGGGTGCACTCAGCGTGCCCCCACCGGTTTGTGAAATCCAGTCGACCAGTCGACTGACAGAAAAATTGACGTCATAAAGCCTAAGGCCGACTGCCAGCAGTCGACCTTAGCCTTGGGGACTACACCCAGTGGGTGCACTCAGCGTGCCCCCACCGGTTTGTGAAATCCAGTCGACCAGTCGACTGACAGAAAGATTGACATCATAAAGCCTAAGGCCGACTACCAGCAGTCGACCTTAGCCTTGGGGACTACACCCAGCGGGTGCACTCAGCGTGCCCCCGCCAACACGGAGTTTATTCGACACACCCACTGGGTGACTACTATAAATTCCGGAAAAGAAAAGTTTTTGGTAGCATATCCAACAGAACAAACAGTGGTCGACTGACCTGGACATTGCTTTGGAGGGCAGAACTGGCGTCATAAGCTGCCTGGCTCGCATCCCGGATAGTCTTCAGCTGCTCCATCATGAGTCCCGCCTGGCGTATCGCCTCCTTCGCTGCGCCAGCTTGGTCCTCTGGGACGTGGTGCATCGTGAAGAGGGAGGGCTGCTGAGCACTCGTCAGCGGATTTGCGAAGGACACTGTGTGTCGAGTGGTGTTCTCTTCCTCCACAGTCAGAATCTCAGGCGCCGTCACATCCTGAGGCACCTTACTGGCGGACGCTTTCCGACTCCTCCTGCGTGTCAGTGGCTCTTCATCCTCGTCATCATCAGGGAGATTGATAACAGTGTTGGGTGGAGCTGCGGAGAAGAATCAGGATCAGAGATCGCGAGTCAGTCGACTAAGAACGGTGTTAAGAATACAGTACCTGGGTTCGAAGTTGCTGCATCCTCCATCTCGTGGTCATCAGCCCGGGCCGAGGTCTCAGAAGTAGCAGCACTGCAACTCCAAAGGATCAGTCGACTAACTTCAGCGTCGACCAGAGATAAAGTTCACACAAAATGAGAAGACTCAAACGACACAATTACCTTGATATGGTGGGGATGGACACCTTCATCTTCGGCAGGAGCTTGGTCGGCTTTGGCGGAGCCCCCCTAGGCTGCTTCGGCGCCTTTTCAGTCGGCGCTGGAGAAGTGGTCCTAGGGCGCTTGGTCGACTGCGTCGCAACCCCCTTGCCAAGTTCAGTAGAAGGGTCGTGGACGAGCTTCGACCGCCTTTCCGAGCGCGGTGGCACGACCTCCTCCTCTTCCTCCTCGTCTTCGGCGTCATCATCATCGCCGTTGTCATCATCATCGTCGTCGTCGTCCCCTGCAACGTCCGAGTCCCATTCCTCCTCGTCCTGGCTCTCGCCCCCACTCGCCTCACCCTCCTCAGTCGGAGTTTGTGCCCCATTGGGCATCGAGTACAGCTCGGTGAGGGCCTAGCAGATATCAAGACAATGATCAGTCGACCAGTCGGCAGAGAAGACAGAGATGAATGCGACAAGAATGCAGTGGAGAGCAGGGCAAGTGTACCTTATTTGGATCACTGTTGTGGTCGAGTGGAGGAATCCTTCTGGCTCCGCGTGGGTTGTCCTTGTTTCCGGTGACGGCTACCATCCATCTTTCCAGAGTGACATCGTCGACTGCTTCTGGATGGACTCTAGTCTCGTCTTCGGTCCCACAGTACAACCACATGCAGTGGCTCCGGAACTGGAGGGGCTGGATGCGACGCCTGAGGAAGACCTCCAGGAGATCCATGCCCGTCACTCCCTCCCGAACCAACTGCACCACGCACTCCATCAACATCTTCACATCAGCTTTCTCCTCCGGGATCAACTTCAGAGAGGAGGGCTTGTTCACTCGGTCCATGGTAAACTGTGGGAGTCCACTCGACTGTCCCGGCGTCGACTGGTCCCGGCAGTAGAACCAGGTCGACTGCCAGCCTCTGACTGACTCGGGAAAGGTCATGGGCGGAAAGGTGCTCTTGTTCCTCACCTGGATGCCCAAACCCCCACACATTTGGACGACTCAGGTCTTTTCGTCACCTGGACTCGCCTTCTTCACGGTCTGAGAGCGACACGTGAATATGTGCTTGAACAAACCCCAGTGCGGTCGACAGCCCAGGAAACCCTCACACATGGACACGAACGCAGCAAGATAGACAATGGAGTTTGGGGTAAAATGGTGGAGCTGCGCTCCGAAGAAATTCAAGAAGCCACGAAAGAAAACACTCGGCGGCAAGGAAAACCCACGATCCACATGGGTGGCCAAAAGCACACACTCACCCTCTTCTGGCTGAGGCTGCCACTCCTTCCCCGGAAGCCTCGCAGCTCCGTGGGGGATCAAGCCCTCGTTGGCCATGTCGAGAATGTCATTCTCAGTGATGGTCGACTGGATCCAGTCTCCTTGGACCCAGCCTTTCGGCAGGCGGGATCTGGATGAGGACCCTCCGCGGCTGGTGGATCTCCCCTTCGCCTTCTCCGACGCCGACGCCTTCTTTGCACGCTCCAGCGCCGCCGTCTTCTCCTTGGCCATGGTCGCCGGCGAGATGCGCGAAGGGAAGTGGTGCGGGGGCGAGAGCGAGCACGCTGAGCAGGGAGGAAGGAAGCAGAGAGAGGGGGAGAATGCTAAGGCGCAGCACAGAAATTCTCGCCGGGCACATTTATAAGGTCCCTTCCGAGTGGATGACAGGTGGGCCCGGTCGATCTAATCATATCTGGAACAGTTATGCAGACGGGATACGTGGCGAGAAAGGCGGCGCGGAGATCGAGGCGTCCATGCCCTGTCCCATCCGAACGCCGCGGTCCGCCCCGCTTCACGCGCGCCCCAAAATTTCGCATCCCGCGGGATTCGCGAGCAACAAATCAGTCTGTCAGGCGCGGTGTTTTCGGCGATCCGTCGCTCGAAAATCGTCGAAGCCTGAAAGATCACTCGACGCAAAAACAGAATGGATCAAGTCGACTGAAGGCAAGTTGTTTCCTGTCGACAAAGGGATTCTTTGGTCCAGAACAGCGCACAACCGGAGCTCAAAGGTTAATCGGAAACAACATCAACTCCTTCTTCACTCGAAGCCTCAATCCATTCGGGGGCTAATGATGGGGTTATGTACCTAGGGTAGGGTCATGGACCTGATCCAAGTAACTTACCCTAGGACATCCTTAGAAGAGGTCGCCTTCCAGTCGACCAACGAGGATTCACTCGACTGGCCTGAAGGACTCGACCACGAAGACTCACTCGACCACCAGGAGGTCAAGAGGCACTCTACACTGCAACGGCCTGTAATCAAGTAGACTTTATGATAGTAAAGGCCTTTATGGGGGGCGTTACCAGTAACGCCCCAGACTTAACTCTCCTTAAACCCTCTCCTACGTGGGCTGGCTGGGGTCCTGGCGCACTCTATATAAGCCACCCCCCTCCACAGGCAGAAGGGTTCGGCACCTTGTAGTTCATACACTCATAATCCACTCGACCGCCTCCGGGCTCCGAGACGTAGGGCTGTTACTTCTTCTGAGAAGGGCCTGAACTCGTACATCCTTTGTGCTTCCAACCTCTCCATAGCTAGGACCTTGCCTCTCCATACCTACCCCCCACTCTAGTATCAGGCTTAGAACCACGACACTCGACTTGTTCGCCTGCGCGCAAGCAAATGCACTAGTGAAGCAAGAGGCCACCTATGGTGATGAAGTTTTTTTTTTCTTTTCAAAAAGGGGGAGCTCCCCGGCCTCTACATTAGAACAATGCATACGGCTAACTTAATTAATAAGCAAATAGATTCAACACAAGTCTTGACATCTCAAAAAAGAACAAAAAATGCTCACAAAGAGCAGAAGAAAAAAGTAAAGCCACAACCGGCTGGCATAAGAAAGATAGGAAAACTAATTGTCTATCCTATTACATGACCCACAAAGTAAAGCCACAACCGGCTGGCATATTTGTTGTTCTGTTAAAGACCAAATCATTTCTGCAGTTTCAGACTGCCCAAAATAAAGCACATACTCCTACGCAAATGTGTCTCGCTGTTTCGGAATCTATCCCGTCAAGCCACGTCCCAAATAACGTGTTGAG
>NW_021284907.1:0-1184 GCF_002162155.2 Triticum dicoccoides
TAATGCATGATCCCGTGTCCAACACCTTGGTCACATTGAGCTCAATATGATGATGCATTACCGAGTGGGCCCAGAGATACCTCTCCGTCATACGGAGTGACAAATCCCAGTCTCGATCCGTGTCAACCCAACAGCTACTTTCGGAGATACCTGTAATGCACCTTTATAGTCACCCAGTTACGTTGTGACGTTTGATGCACCCAAGGCACTCTTACGGTATCCGGGAGTTACACGATCTCATGGTTGAAGGAAGAGATACTTGACACTTGCAAAGCTCTAGCAAAACGAACTACACGATCTTTTATGCTATGCTTAGGATTGGGTCTTGTCCATCACATCATTCTCCTAATGATGTGATCCCGTTATCAACGACATCCAATGTCCATAGTCAGGAAACCATGACTATCTTTTGATCACAACAAGCTGGTCAACTAGAGGCTTACCAGGGACATAGTGTGGTCTAAGTATTCACACGTGTATTACGATTTCCGGATAATACAGTTATAGCATGAATAAAAGACAATTATCATGAACAATGAAATATAATAATACTTTTATTATTGCCTCTAGGGCATATTTCCAACAGTCTCCCACTTGCACTAGAGTCACCAATCTAGTTACATTGTGATGAATCGAACACCCATAGAGTTCTGGTGTTGATCATGTTTTGCACGCGAGAGAGGTTTAGTCAGCGGATCTGCGACATTCAGATCTGTGTGCACTTTGCAAATCTCTATGTCTCCATCTTGAATATTTTCACGGATGGAGTTGAAACGACGCTTGATGTGCCTGGTCTTCTTGTGAAACCTGGGCTCCTTTGCGAGGGCAATAGCTCCAGTGTTGTCACAGAAGAGTTTGATCGGCCCCGACGCATTGGGTATGACTCCTAGGTCGGTGATGAACTCCTTCACCCAAATCGCTTCATGTGCTGCCTCCGAGGCTGCCATGTACTCTGCTTCACACGTAGATCCCGCCACGACGCTCTGCTTGCAGCTGCACCAGCTTACTGCTCCACCATTCAACATATACACGTATCCGGTTTGTGACTTAGAGTCATCCAGATCTGAGTCGAAGCTAGCGTCGACGTAACCCTTTACGACGAGCTCTTCGTCTCCTCCATAAACGAGAAACATGTCCTTTGTCCTTTTCAGGTACTTCAGGATATTCTTGACCGCTGTCCAGTG
>NW_021284908.1:0-1065 GCF_002162155.2 Triticum dicoccoides
CACGTTCAGCTCGATGACGATCCCCGGACTCCGATCCAGCAAAGTGTCGGGGAAGAGTTTCGTCAGCACGACGGCGTGGTGACGATCTTGATGAACTACAGCAGCAGGGCTTCGCCTAAACTCCGCTACAGTATTATCGAGGAATATGGTGGCAGGGGGCACCGCACACGGCTAAGGAATCGATCACGTGGATCAACTTGTGTCAACTTGTGTGTTTAGAGGTGCCCCTGCCTCCGTATATAAAGGAGGAGAGGAGGGGAGGCTGGCCGGCCAAAGAGGGAGGCGCAGGAGAGTCCTACTCCCTCTGGGAGTAGGATTCCTCCCCCCAATCCTAGTCCAACTAGGATTCCTCGGAGGGGAAGGGAGAGAGGGGGGCCGGCCACCTTCTCCTAGTCCTAAAAGGACTAGGGGAGGGGAAAGAGGCGCAGCCACCTTGGGCTGCCCCTTTCTCCTTTCCACTAAGGCCCATGATGGCCCATATGGCTCCCGGGGGGTTCCGGTAACCTCCCGGTAACCCGGTAAAATCCCGATTTCATCCGGAACACTTCCGATGTCCAAACATAGGCTTCCAATATATCAATCTTTACGTCTCGACCATTTCGAGACTCCTCGTCATGTCCTTGATCACATCCGGGACTCCGAACAACCTTCGGTACATCAAAATGCATAAACTCATAATATAACTGTCATCGTAACCTTAAGCGTGCGGACCCTACGGGTTCGAGAACAATGTAGACATGACCGAGACATGTCTCTGGTCAATAACCAATAGCGGGACCTGGATGCCCATATTGGCTCCTACATATTCTACGAAGATCTTTATCGGTCAGACCGCATAACAACATACGTTGTTCCCTTTGTCATCGGTATGTTACTTGCCCGAGATTCGATCGTCGGTATCCAATACCTAGTTCAATCTCGTTAACGGCAAGTCTCTTTACTCGTTCCGTAATACATCATCTCACAACTAACATATTAGTTGTAATGCTTGCAAGGCTTATGTGATGTGTATTACCGAGAGGGCCCAGAGATACCTCTCCGACAATCGGAGTGACAAATCCTAAT
>NW_021284909.1:0-1686 GCF_002162155.2 Triticum dicoccoides
TGATGCGGATTGGATCCGTGATCTGAGGTTTATCCTCATTGCTGCACAGAAGAATTATGTCCTTGATGCACCGCTAGGTGACAGACCTATTGCAGGAGCAGATGCAGACGTTATGAATGTTTGTCTAGCTCAATATGATGACTACTTGATAGTTTAGTGCACCATGCTTAATGGCTTAGAATCGGGCCTTCAAAGACGTTTTGAACGTCATGGAGCATATGAGATGTTCCAGGAGTTGAAGTTAATATTTCAAGCAAATACCCGAGTTGAGAGATATGAAGTCTCCAACAAGTTCTATAGCTAAAAGATGGAGGAGAATCGCTCAACGAGTGAGCATGTGCCCAGATTGTCTGAGTACTACAATCGCTTGAATCAAGTGGGAGTTAATCTTCCAGATAAGATAGTGATTGACAGTATTCTCTAGTCACCATCACCAAGTTAGTAGAACTTCGTGATGAACTATGATATGCAAGGGATAACAGAAACGATTCCCAAGCTCTTCGTAATGCAGAAATTGACGAAGGTAGAAATCGAGAAAAACATCAAGTGTTGATGGTAGACAAGACCACTAGTTTCAAGAAAAGGGCAGAGGGAAGAAGGGGAACTTCAAGAAGAACAGCAAGAAAGTTGCTGCTCAAGTGAAGAAGCCCAAGTCTGGTCCTAAGCCTGAGACTAAGTGTTTCTACTGCAAAAGGATTGGTCACTGGAAGCGAAATTACCCCAAGTGATTGGCAGATAAGAAGGATGGCAAAGTGAACATAAGTATATTTGATATACATGTTATTGATGTGTACTTTACTAGTGTTTATAGCAACCCCTCAGTATTTGATACTAGTTCAGTTGCTAAGATTAGTAACTCGAAACGGGAGTTGTAGAATAAACAGAGACTAGTTAAGGGTGAAGTGACGATGTGTGTTGGAAGTGGTTCCAAGATTGATATGATCATCATCGCACACTCCCTATACTTTCGGGATTAGTGTTGAACCTGAATAAGTGTTATTTGGTGTTTGCGTTAAGCATGAATATGATTTGATCATGTTTATTGTAATACGGTTATTCATTTAAGTAAGAGAATAAATTGTTGTTCTGTTTACATGAATAAAACCTTATATGGTTACACACCCAATGAAAATAATTCGTTGGATCTCGATCGTAGTGATACACATAATCATAATATTGAAACCAAAAGATGCAAAGTTAATAATGATAGTGCAACTTATTTGTAGCACTGCCGTTTAGGTCATATTGGTGTAAAGCGCATGAAGAAACTCCATGCTGATGGGATTTTGGAATCACTTGATTATAAATCACTTGATGCTTGCGAACCGTGCCTTTTGCGCAAGATGACTAAAACTCCGTTCTCCGGAACGATGGAACAAGCTACTGACTTATTGGAAATAATACATACCGATGTATGCGATCCAATGAGTGTTGATGCTCGTGGCAAGTATCATTATTTTCTGACCTTCACAAGATGATTTGAGCAGATATGGGTATATCTACTTGATGAAACATAAGTCTGAAATAGTTGAAAGGTTCAAAGAATTTCATAGTGAAGTGGAAAAATCATCGTAACAAGAAAATAAAGTTTCTGCGATCTGATCGCGGAGACAAATATTTGAGTTACGAGTTTGGTCTTCAATTAAAACAATGTGGAATAGTTTCACAAACTCATGCCACATGGAA
>NW_021284910.1:0-1679 GCF_002162155.2 Triticum dicoccoides
TCATGCTGACGTCAGCAAGCACTATTCCGGATAATGTTAATTTAAATAATTAATTAAAATCAGAAAATGATTTAAATCTTTAGAAAATCATATCTTTTAATCCGTAACTCGGATGAAAATACTTTCTACATGAAAGTTGCTCAGAACGACGAGACGATTCCGGATACGCGGTCCGTTCGTCCGCCACACACCCCTAGCATACCGAACACGCAACTTTCCCCCTCCGGTTCACCGATCCGAAAACGCGAAACACCGGGAATACTTTCCCGGATGTTTCCCCCTTTCGTCGGTATCACCTACTACCGCGATTGGGCACACCTAGCATCGTTACTTGTCATGTCATGCATCGTTATGCATTTGTTTGCATTGTATTCATTGTTTCTTCCCCCTCTTCTCTCCGGTAGACTACGAGACCGACGCTGCTGCTGCCCAGTTCGACTACGGAGTTGACGACCCCTCTCTCTTGCCAGAGCAACCAGGCAAGCCCCCCCCTTGATCACCAGATATCGCCTACTCTTCTCTATACTGCTTGCATTAGAGTAGTGTAGCATGTTACTACTTTCGTTAATCCTATTCTGATGCATAGCCTGACATTGTTGCTACACCTGTTGATACCTTACCTGCAATCCTAAATGCTTAGCATAGGATGCTAGTTTATCATCATTGGCCCTACATTCTTGTCAGTCTGCCTTGCTATACTATCGGGCCGTGATCACTTGGGAGGTGATCACGGGTATATACTACACATACATACATACTATACAGATGGTGACTAAAGTCGGGTCAGCTCATTGAGTACCCGCAAGTGATTCTGACGAGGGGGCTGAAAGGACAGGTGGCTCCATCCCGGTAGAGGTGGGCCTGGGTTCCCGACGGTCCCCAACTATTACTTTGTGGCGGAGCGGCAGGGCAGGTTGAGACCACCTAGGAGACAGGTGGGCCTGGCCCTGTTCGGTGTTCGCAGATACTTAACACGCTTAACGAGATCTTGGTATTTGATCTGAGTCGGCTACGAGCCTATACGCACTAACCATCTACGTGGGAGTAGTTATGGGTATCCCGACGTCGTGGTATCAGCCGAAGCACTTCAGACGTCAGCGATGGAGCGGTGCGCGCCGGATTGGAACGTAAGCCTGCTCTTGTATTAAGGGGGCTAGTTCCGCTTTCGGCCGCGTACGCAACGTGCAAGTGTGCTATGGGCGATGGGCCCAGACCCCTGTGCGCTTAGGTTTAGACCAGCGTGCTGGCCTCTCTGTTTTGCCTAGGTGGGGCTGCGACGTGTTGATCTTCCGCGGCCGGGCATGACCCAGGAAAGTGTGTCCGGCCAAATGGGATCGAGCGTGTTGGGCTATGTGGTGCACCCCTGCAGGGAAGTTAATCTATTCGAATAGCCGTGATCTTCGGTAACAGGACGACTTGGAGTTGTACCTTGACCTTATGACAACTAGAACCGGATACTTAATAAAACACACCCTTCCAAGTGCCAGATAAAACCGGTGGTCGCTCTCCCTCAGGGATACGAGTGGAGGATCGCCGGGTAGGATTATGCTATTTGGAGATGTTACTTGGAGATGCTACTTGGAGGATTTCAATCTACTCTCTCCTACTTGATGCAAGACGGTGGCTGCGAGAAACGTAGTCTTCGACAGGATTAGCTATCCCCCTCTTATTCTGGCATT
>NW_021284911.1:0-1641 GCF_002162155.2 Triticum dicoccoides
CGACAATAGCTGGCTAGACCAAGGAAACTCCTAACTTGTTTGACTGTTTCAGGTGGAGTCCAATCGAGAACGGCCTTGACTCTCTCGGGATTGACAGCAATGCCCTTACCAGAGATTACGTGGCCTAGGTAGGTCACTTCTGGCAACCAAAATTCACACTTGGAGAACTTGGCATAAAGGCGGTGCTCTCTGAGTTTTTCTAACACAAGTCTAAGATGTTCGGCATGCTCTTCCTCGTTCTTCGAGTAAATAAGAATATCATCGAGGTAAACCACGACGAACTTATCTAAGTACTCCATGAAGATCGAGTTCATCAAGCGGGAGAATGTAGCTGGAGCGTTAGTTAGACCAAAGGACATGACGGTGTACTCATACTGACCATAACGAGTGACAAAAGCTGTCTTGGGAATGTCCCCGTTTCTGATTTTGATTTGGTGGTATCCTAACCTCAAATCCATCTTGGAGAAGACTGAGGATCCAACGAGCTGATCATACAGGTCGTTGATCCTGGGGAGCGGATACTTGTTCTTTATCGTGACCAAATTAACGGGACGATAATCTACAACCATCCAGTCCGTACCATCCTTCTTCTTGACGAAGAGAACGGGGCAAGCCCAAGGAGAAGAACTAGGACGGATGAAACCCTTTTGCAAGGACTCATCAAGTTGTTTCTTAAGCTCGGCTAGTTCTAAGGGTGCCATCTTGTAAGGTCTCCTAGAGATTGGAGTTGTTCCTGGGATAAGATCTATGACGAACTCTACATCTCTGTCAGGTGGAACACCTGGCAGTTCCTCTGGAAAGACATCCGGAAAGTCACGGACTACCGGGATATCTTCAAGGTCTGGAAGAGGGCTGGCATTAAGAGAATAGAGCTGACGCTTTGCAACTCTAGTGGAGACGGTGACTATCTTGCCAGATGGGTGTGTATGCTGAACAGATCTTGTGTAACAATCAATCTTGGCATGATGAGCTGTCATCCAGTCCATACCCAAGATGATGTTAATATCTGAGGACTTGAGGGCTACAAGTGATGCAAGGAATACAAGTCTGTCAACAAGGATTTCATTACCATGGCTTACACTAGAGGTTTGCCATTTGGATCCAGGAGTTTGGATGACTAGCGGGGTTGGCATATCGCAAAATGACATGTCGTGCAAACGCGCATAGCCTTCAGAAATGAAAGAGTGAGATGCTCCAGTATCGAATAGAACTGATGCTGGGTGACAATTGACAAGGAGTGTACCAAGAACGACATCCGGATCATCATGAGCGTCTTTAGCTGAGACGTGATGCACACGTCCACGTTCAGTGGGGGCTGACTTGACACCGATCATCTTGCGTGATGGCTTAACACAGCCAACAGTCTTCTCGGCCTTGGGTGGAGCATAACTAGTCTGAGAGCAGTCACGTGCATAGTGTCCTGGCTTCCCGCATGTGAAGCAAGTCCCTGAGGTTGGACGTGGACCCGCACTGACAAGCGGTCTACCAGTAGGCCTGGGTGGAACATATGACTGAGCTAGGGAAGACACCACATGGAATGGCCTCGGTGTATAACCGGAAGGAAGAGCGGAGTTTGGAACCCAAATCCGGCGCTTCTGGGAACTAGAGCCAGAGGAAGATCCCAAATTACGGGTGTGCTTA
>NW_021284912.1:0-1273 GCF_002162155.2 Triticum dicoccoides
GGTCTACCAAGTAATAAGGAACATGCTTGCATAGGTACCACATCACAATCAACATAATCAGCATATGTAGAGATACTAAAATGCACACGAACAGTACGTGTTACCTTAACCTTGCCGCTGTTGTTGAACCATTGGATGTAGTAAGGATGTGGATGTGGTCTTGTGGTGAGAGAAAGCTTCTCCACCATCTCCATGCTAGCCAAGTTGTTGCAGCTCCCTCCGTCTATAATGACGCGCACAGAACGTTCCTTCACAACTCCCTTGGTATGGAACAAATTGTGCCTCTGATTTTGCTCAGCTTGTGTGACCTGCACACTCAAAACACGTTGAGCAACTAAACATTCATACCTGTCAGCGTCTTCAGGAGCCATGTATTGCGTCTCATGATCAGAATCATCTCCACCATGTTCTTCACGTGTAATAAGAGCCAATGTCTCCTGATCATAGTCACTAGCGGACTCATATCCACCATCCGCGGTAGCAATCATCACACGCGGAGATTTGCATTCCCTCGCATAATGACCTCCTCCCTTACAACGACGACAAATAATATCACTTGTGTGCCCTGTTGATGCCATGGAAGAAGAAGAACACTGTGCAGGCCCTGCAGGTGCGCTCTTGGCAGATAATGGTGGTTGTGCCTGTTTTCTTGTATCACGGCTGGAGGTGGCACCGGATGGAGGTGTTGGTGCAGTTGAAGTAGAAGATGCACGTGGTGTCCATGATGAAGGTCGGCCTGCAGAAAAGTTAGTTCGCCCCAATGCTTGTCGATCCTGCACTTCACGTTCAGCTTTACAAGCAATATGGAATAAACGAGTGATATTAGTATACTCCTTATAGTCTAGAATGGTCTGAATCTCTCTATTTAATCCACCCAGAAAACGTGCAAGCATAGCTTCATTCTCCTCAACAATACCACATCTAATCATGCCAGTTTGTAATTCCTGATAATATTCTTCTACAGAATTTTTCCCTTATCTTAAACGCTGCAATTTTTGAAGCAATTCACGTTGATAATATGGTGGAACCCAACGCGTACGCATAGCAGTTTTCAAAGCAGCCCAAGTAGTTGGAATAGGATATAATCTACAATGTTCAGACCACCATACACATGCAAAACTAGTGAAAGCACAAACAGCAGCAGCAACTCGTCTCTCCTCAGGATATTGTAAACATGTAAATCGTTGTTCAGTTTCTAACTCCCAAGTAAGATATATATCAGGAACATATCTACCCTCAAATGGTGGAATATTCAATTTCAGTTTAGGAATAT
>NW_021284913.1:0-1020 GCF_002162155.2 Triticum dicoccoides
GAAATGATATAGAACTCTTGGACAGCATCAAGGCCTACTTGAATAAAAGTTTTTCAATGAAGGACCTTGGAGAAGCTGCTTATATATTAGGCATCAAAATCTATAGAGATAGATCGAGACGCCTCATAGGTCTTTCACAAAGCACATACCTTGATAAGATATTGAAGAAGTTCAATATGGATCAATCCAAGAAGGGGTTCTTGCCTGTGTTACAAGGTATGAAATTGAGCTCAGCTCAATGTCCGACCACGGCAGAAGATATAGAAGAGATGAGCGTCATCCCCTATGCCTCAGCCATAGGTTCTATTATGTATGCCATGCTGTGTACCAGACCTGATGTTAACCTTGCCGTCAGTTTGGTAGGAAGGTACCAAAGTAATCCCGGCAAGGAACACTGGACAGCGGTCAAGAACATCCTGAAGTACCTGAAAAGGACTAAGGAAATGTTTCTCGTTTATGGAGGTGACGAAGAGCTCGTCGTAAAGGGTTACGTCGACGCTAGCTTCGACACAGATCTGGATGACTCTAAGTCACAAACCGGATAAGTGTATATTTTGAATGGTGGGGCAGTAAGCTGGTGCAGTTGCAAGCAAAGCGTCGTGGCGGGATCTACATGTGAAGCGGAGTACATGGCAGCCTCGGAGGCAGCACATGAAGCAATATGGGTGAAGGAGTTCATCACCGACCTAGGAGTCATACCCAATGCGTCGGGGCCGATCAAGCTCTTCTGTGACAACACTGGAGCTATTGCACTTGCCAAGGAGCCTAGGTTTCACAAGAAGACAAGGCACATCAAGCGTCGCTTCAACTCCATTCGTGAAAATGTTCAAGATGGAGACATAGAGATTTGTAAAGTACATACGGACCTGAATGTAGCAGATCCGTTGACTAAACCTCTCCCTAGAGCAAAACATGATCAACACCAGAATTCCATGGGTGTTCGATTCATCACAATGTAACTAGATTATTGACTCTAGTGCAAGTGGGAGACTGTTGGAAATATGCCCTAGAGGCAATAAT
>NW_021284914.1:0-1257 GCF_002162155.2 Triticum dicoccoides
TATCATCTTTCAAAATGGAATCAGGAGTCATAGGAAGCAAAGTAATATTTTTATCCTTATGAACAAGAGTATAGTGATTGTTTCTACCATGGTGTACAGAATTTTTATCAAATTGCCATGGTCTACCAAGTAATAAGGAACATGCTTGCATAGGTACCACATCACAATCAACATAATCAGCATATGTAGAGATAGTAAAATGCACACGAACAGTACGTGTTACCTTAACCTTGCCGCTGTTGTTGAACCATTGGATGTAGTAAGGATGTGGATGTGGTCTTGTGGTGAGAGAAAGCTTCTCCACCATCTCCATGCTAGCCAAGTTGTTGCAGCTCCCTCCGTCTATTATGACGCGCACAGAACGTTCCTTCACAACTCCCTTGGTATGGAACAAATTGTGCCTCTGATTTTGCTCAGCTTGTGTGACCTGCACACTCAAAACACGTTGAGCAACTAAACATTCATACCTGTCAGCGTCTTCAGGAGCCATGTATTGCGTCTCATGATCAGAATCATCTCCACCATGTTCTTCACGTGTAATAAGAGCCAATGTCTCCTGATCATAGTCACTAGCGGACTCATATCCACCATCCGCGGTAGCAATCATCACACGTGTGTTTTTTGCATTCCCTCGCATAATGACCTCCTCCCTTACAACGACGACAAATAATATCACTTGTGTGCCCTGTTGATGCCATGGAAGAAGAAGAACGCTGTGCAGGCCCCGCAGGTGCGCTCTTGGCAGATAATGGTGGTTGTGCCTGTTTTCTTGTATCACGGCTGGAGGTGGCACCGGATGGAGGTGCTGGTGCAGTTGAAGTAGAAGATGCACGTGGTGTCCATGATGAAGGTCGGCCAGCAGAAAAGTTAGTTCGCCCCAATGCTTGTCGATCCTGCACTTCACGTTCAGCTTTACAAGCAAGATGGAATAAACGAGTGATATTAGTATACTCCTTATAGTCTAGAATGGTCTGAATCTCTCTATTTAATCCACCCAGAAAACGTGCAAGCATAGCTTCATTCTCCTCAACAATACCACATCTAATCATGCCAGTTTGTAATTCCTGATAATATTCTTCTACAGAATTTTTTCCTTGTCTTAAGCGCTGTAATTTTTGAAGCAATTCACGTTGATAATATGGTGGAACCCAACGCGTACGCATAGCAGTTTTCAAAGCAGCCCAAGTAGTTGGAATAGGATACAATCTACAATGTTCAGACCACCATACACATGCAAAACTAGTGAAAGCACAAACA
>NW_021284915.1:0-1846 GCF_002162155.2 Triticum dicoccoides
AAAATTCATCCATTACGTTGTCTTCAACAAGGTAATCCACATCATCCAAGTTTGAGTATGCCATTCTACCGAACCCCTCTAAATGATCGATTATGATTTGCCTTAAGCTGGTATAAAGAGTTTCAATGATCTCTGAATCAAAGGTAATTCTTTTGCCACTTAAGGGGAGATATCTACGAGTCACGGTTCCGAAGGTGTCTCGTTGTGGTATCATGGCAACTCAACTCCTCGCTATGTTGACAACCGATTACCACCTTCTTAAGTGTGGAATTGTTGTCCACCTAGTGAACCTTCGTCATCCGTTTCTTTCCACCCCTCTTGATGTGTATCTCGTGTCTCAACCCGAGAGATGGTCCTATGTCTCATTCCGTGAGTTGTTCGATCTTCAAGAAGATCGACCCTTCTAGAGTCTCCTTCTTCCCTCCATGTCATGTTGGCAGGATTTCTCAGAACAAGACATCAAGACAATGATGGTGAATGAATCAACGTTCAACTGAAGTGCACCCTGGATCGTGAAGATTGTACTAGTTTGCGTTTCCCCTTCATCCTACCCTACGCTTGAATCTCGAGACGAGATTCTTGTTTAGTGGGGGTGAGTTGTCACATCCCTAGCTGCTGGTAGTGCTCTAGGCTAGCTTCATGTGTGCATCATGTTTAAATTCTGAAATTTGAACTGAGGGAAATTGGAAGCCTCAAAACCCTAAATAAAAGAAGGGCAGAAACCCTAAAAATCTCATTCATTGTTCCAAAATGCTCTTCTTAAATGTTTGATAATTTTTGGCAAGGGTTCTGGTCCCAACCAAAATATTGAACATTTTAAGGATTTATTTTTGGGACTTTGGATTTAATTCATTAGCTATTTGAATTTGAATTATATTCATATAATTAGAATATAATTTCAAATACCCCTGAAATATTTTATAAGCTTTTGGAAAAGTCCATCTAGCAATATAAAATATTCAGAGGAGCTTTGGCATTGTTTGAATTATTATTTTAATTCAAAACAGTGGCAAAAGAATTAAAAAAAAAGAAAACAGAACTGAAATAGAAATAAAAGCAGAGAGAGAGTTTTACCTCAGCTTACCTCGCAGCCCACCTGGCCCAACTCCAGTGGCCCAGCCGGCCCAGCCCACCTCCTCCCCCTTGTCCTCTTCCTCCTCTGCCAGGAGGACGAACAGAGGCGAGGCGTGGCGCGCGCCGATGCCGCCTCGGCCACCTCCTGCTTCCCCCTGGCCACCTCCTGCTTCCTCTCGTCGCCCTGGACCCCGTCCGCGACGCCACGCACCCCCCAGGCCTCTCACTCTCTCCCCGAGATCCTCTCCTCCTCTGGCTCTCTCGCGCGCAGCCACCGAACACACCCGCCGCCGCCGACGAGCTTCCCCGTGGCCACCGGCCACCCCTAGCCTCGCCGATGTGCCCAGGAGCTCCCCCTCGACCCCTCCTTCCTCCCCACCGACCCACGGCCCTACGGACGCGCCACAACGCCGCCGGCATCGCCGTTTCCATCGCCGGCCGCCGAGGATCTTCACCGTCAATTCGCCACCATCGTCGCTTCCCCGAGCTCGCTGACCCTCCCTGCACGATCCCCGTGAGTCCCTGCTTCGTTTCCCCCTAACCCCAAGCCCGATTACGAGCTCTAGCCGCCCCCTCTACCGGAGCCGAGACGCTCCGCCGCACGGACTCGTCGCCGGCGAAGCCCCGGTGACCAAATGGCCCCGCGCGTGCGTCCGTTGCACTCGCAACGACCCGTGGAGCAACGCTAGCGTGGCAGCTAGCTTGTTTGCAAGCTGCAGCGCTAACCCCGCACCCACCCGAGCTCCGGCCGCCGCCTCGGGCTCCATTCCGG
>NW_021284917.1:0-894 GCF_002162155.2 Triticum dicoccoides
TGTTGTGGCATGTCCGAAGAGGCGGCACGCGTCTCCGGGTTGTGGCCCCCCTCACGGACGGCAATGAAACGGTAGTAGACGTTCTGCGGTAACGATGCAGCGTGAATATTATTAAATACTTGGAGCGTGATAAAATCATGAGTTTTTTACACAACGTGGGCACATGTGCTATAGGACTGATGGTAATTTTTCATAATTTTTTGTGATGGAGAAGTATCTGAACACTTCCCTCTACGCGGATTGCTCTTCGCACGTCTACGACTGTGGCCGGCGGCCTCCGGGGGCTAGCATACCGTCAAATCTTGCGTAGGCGGCCTCTCACAAATCTGGAAGTGTTGAGGCGGTTGCAAACGCCCAGCACGCGTCTCCGGGGTGTACCCCCCCCCCTCACGGACGCCGCCGCCGCCGGCACCTGGAGGGGGGAAACGGACGCGTCGGGTCTACACGGATTGGATGTAGCTGTGGGTTTGGCCCGGATGTTGCTCCAAAGTGTTGCTCTGGGCCGACCTAACACAACCGGGTGGAGAGGTCCACTGGTCAAAGCCCGTCCGTGCAAAGTCAAAGGGCTAGATCCCGTGGTCAAACGCTACAGGGTTAGGCGGGACAGGGGCCCTGGGGGGGTAGCAATGCCACCGGAGCGTCGTACCGGGCCCTCATACATGCGGGGTGGTGTTGTGGCATGTCCGAAGAGGCGGCACGCGTCTCCGGGTTGTGGCCCCCCTCACGGACGGCAATGAAACGGTAGTAGACGTTCTGCGGTAACGATGCAGCGTGAATATTATTAAATACTTGGAGCGCGATAAAATCATGAGTTTTTTACACAACGTGGGCACATGTGCTATAGGACTGATGGTAATTTTTCATAATTTTTTGTGATGGAGAAGTATCTGAACA
>NW_021284918.1:0-3097 GCF_002162155.2 Triticum dicoccoides
GTTGTAACACATGAGTTTTCGTCCGAAACCCTGAAACTTCAAAAGAGATTGTCCGTTTCGTACACAAAGTGCATCCAGTTTTCGCCGTAACCCTCTCAACTTTTTTGCACATGTTATGTGGGTGAAATGATGATACAATGACAAGTTTCAACGTTTTCAGAGTTCATTTGTAGTGCTTTCCAATTTCAGGGTCATTTAGCTCAAAAAAATCAGTAAAAGCATGAAAAATAGCAAATGAAATCAGAAAGGGTTGGAAATTGATGACGTGGCTTTGAAGGTGCATACTGAAGGCTCAAAAAGTCTGGAGTTGAAATAAGTTTGAAAAGATGAAATGCCTTTGTAACAGATGAGTTTTCGTCCGAAACCCTGATACTTTGAAAGAGATTGTCCATTTTGTACACGAAGTGCATCCAGTTTTTGTCGTAACCCTCTAAACTTTTTTGCACATGCTATGTGGGTGAAATGTTGATACCATGCCAACTTTCAACCTTTTCAGAGTTCATTGTAGTGCTTTTCACTTTCAGGGTCATTTATCAAAAAAATTCAGTAAATGAGCTGAACATTAGCAAATGAAGTCAGAAAGGTACACATTTGTCCGAAGCACAAAAGTACACGTTTCAAATGCAAAATAGATAAGCACCCTAACTATTACAAAGATTCCCTACTTTCTTCGGGTGTGAAACTTTGCGCCGTAACCATGGAAAACCTTCATCATTTAACTGATTGCTCGAGTCAATATTCACTATGAAGGGAGCAATTTCATGAAACTTTTCATAATCTTCTGACATGTCTGTCTTGTTATCCACTCCCACGATGTTTCTTTTACCTGAAAGAACTATGTGGCGTTTTGGCTCATCGTATAATGTATTTGCTTCCTTATCTTTTCCTTTTTCTCGGCTTGGTAGACATGTCCTTCACATAGAAAACCTGTGCCACATCATTGACTAGGACGAATGGTTTGTATACGTAGGCAAGATTGTTGAGATCCATGCTACATCTTGAGCCTGCGTTGGTCTTCCTTGAAGAGGAAAGGGTGATGCAGCACAGTAGTGTAAGTATTTCCCTCAGTTTTTGAGAACCAAGGTATCAATCCAATAGGAGGCTCCTCACAAGTCCCACGAACCTACACAAACAAACAAAGAACTTGCAACCAACGCGATAAAGTGGTTGTCAATCCCTTCACGGCCACTTGCGAAAGTGAGATCTGATAGAGATAATATGATAAGATAAATATATTTTTGGTATTTTGTGATATAGATGCAGGAAGTAAAGATGCAAATAAAAGTAGATTGAAAGCTTATATGATAAAAGATAGACCCGGGGGCCATAGGTTTCACTAGAGGCTTCTCTCAAGATAGCATAAGTATTACGGCGGGTCAACAAATTACTGTCGAGCAATTGATAGAAAAGCAAATAATTATGATGTTATCTAGGCATGATCATGTATATGGGCATCACGTCCATGACAAGTAGACCGACCTGCCTGCATCCACTACTATTACTCCACACGTCGACCGCTATCCAGCATGCATCTAGAGTATTAAGTTCATAAGAACAGAGTAACGCATTAGGAAAGATGACATGATGTAGAAGGATAAACTCAAGCAATATGATATAAACCCCATCTTTTTATCCTCGATGGCAACAATACAATACGTGTCTTGCAATCCTTTCTTTCACTGGGTAAGAACACCGCATGATTGAACCCAAAACTAAGCACTTCTCCCATGGCAAGAAAGATCAATCTAGTAGGCCAAAACAAACCGATAATTCGAAGAGACTTGCGAAGATAACTCAATCATACATAAAAGAATTCAGAGAAGATTCATTTATTATTCATAGATAAACTTGATCATAAACCCACAATTCATCGGATCTCAAAAAACACACCGCAAAAAGAGATTACATCGAATAGATCTCCACAAGAGAGGGGGAGAACATTGTATTGAGATCAAAAAAGAGAGAAGAAGCCATCTAGCTAATAACTATGGACCCGAAGGTCTGTGGTAAACTACTCACAACTCATTGGAGGGGCTATGGTGTTGATGTAGAAGCCCTCCGTGGTGGATTCCCCCTCCGATAGAACGCTGGCGACGGCTCCAAAATGGGATCTCGCGGATACAGAAGGTTACGGTGGCGGAAATATTTCTTCGGTGGCTCCCTGGATATGTAGGCTTATATAGGAGGAAGAAGTACATCGGTGGCCGCCCGAGGGGTCCACGAGACAGGGGGGCGCACCCTCCTATCTCGTGGCCGCCTCGGCTGCTTCTTGGCTTGCACTCCAAGTTCTCTGGATCACGTTCGTTCCAAAAATCAGGCTGCCGAAGGTTTCATTCCGTTTGGACACCGTTTGATATTCCTTTTCTTCAAAATACTTAAATAGGCAAAAAAACAGCAATACGGGCTGGGCCTCCAATTAGTAGGTTAGTCCCAAAAATGATATAAATGTGTAAAATAAAGCCCATAGACATCCAAAACAGGTAATATAATAGCATGGAACAATCAAAAATTATAGATACGTTGGAGACGTATCAATCCACTGTTGTCATTTCGTACTATGGGTCTTCCTTTATGCCGCCTCCTGTCATATTGACCCATTTGCACCGAAACAAAAGGACCTTCAAATCACGTACATAGTCAAGTTCCCATATCTCCTTTATGTAACCATAATATTTGTCATTTCCCCTACTGGTTGCTGCATCAAAGCGGACACCAATGTTTTGGTTGGTGCTCTTTTTATCTTGGGCGATCGTGTAAAATGTATTCCCATTTATCTCGTACCCTTTGAAAGTAAATATGTTCGAAGATGGTAACTAGGATAGCAAGTACATGTCATCTTGAATAGCGGCGTCAAGCATGGCACGTGTCTGCAACCAACCGGCGAAAGTCCTCGTTTGTTCATGTGTAATCCACTCTTCAAACTACTCCGGGTATTTGGAGCTTAAAATATTCTTGTGTTCCTCAATATACGGAGCCACCAAGGCGGAATTTTGTAGAGCTGTGTAGTGTGCTTCAGTGAGAGAATACCTGTCCATACATATTATTTGATCTGGTCCTAGCATGCAATTTCCACCCAGTCTGCCCTTATGCCACGATT
>NW_021284919.1:0-1096 GCF_002162155.2 Triticum dicoccoides
GTGACAACTTCATGAAGACACGATGATGGAGATCATGATGATGGAGATCATGGTGTCAAGCCGGTGACAAGATGATCATGGAGCCCCGAAGATGAAGATCAATGGAGCTATATGATATTGGCCATATCATGTCACAATTATATAATTGCATGTGATGTTTATTATGTTTATGCATCTTGTTTACTTAGGACGACGGTAGTAAATAAGATGATCCCTTACAAAAAATTTCAAGAAGTGTTCTCCCCTAACTGTGCACCGTTGCTACAGTTCGTCGCTTCTAAGCACCACGTGATGATCGGGTGTGATGGATTCTTACGTTCACATACAACGGGTGTAAGACAGTTTTACACAGCGAAAACACTTAGGGTTAACTTGACGAGCCTAGCATGTGCAGACATGGCCTCGGAACACGGAGACCGAAAGGTCGAACACGAGTCGTATGGAAGATACGATCAACATGAGAATGTTCACCGACGATAACTAGTCCGTCTCACGTGATGATCGGACACGGGCTAGTCGACTCGGATCGTGTAACACTTAGATGACTAGAGTGATGTCTAATCTAAGTGGGAGTTCATAATTTGATTAGAACTTTATTATCATGAACTTAGTCTAAAACCTTTGCAAATATGTCTTGTAGATCAATGACCAACGCTAATGTCAACATGAACTTCAACGCGTTCCTAGAGAAAACCAAGCTGAAAGATGATGGCAGCAACTATACGGACTGGGTCCGGAACCTGAGGATCATCCTCATAGCTGCCAGGAAACAATATGTCCTAGAAGGACCGCTAGGTGACGCTCCCGTCCCAGAGAACCAAGACATTATGAATGCTTGGCAAACTCGCGCTGATGATTACTCCCTCGTTCAGTGCGGCATGCTTTACAGCTTAGAACCGGGGCTCCAAAAGCGTTTTGAGCATCACGGAGCATATGAGATGTTCGAAGAGCTGAAACTAGTTTTCCAAGCTCATGCCCGGGTCGAGAGATATGATGTCTCCGACAAGTTCTACAGTTGTAAGATGGAGGAAAACAGTTCTGTCAGTGAGCACATCCTGAAGATGTCTGGGTTGCACAACCGTATGACCCAGCTGAA
>NW_021284920.1:0-1759 GCF_002162155.2 Triticum dicoccoides
TTGCCGGTATTTGTCCCCTCTCGATAGACGTGATACCGATGATGTGATCGTTGACACTGATGAAGACTCAATGTTATCTTCAGAAGTGCCAGGCAAGCAAAACCCCCTTGTTCATTCCGATAAAATCCCACTCTCTCGCTCCTGCTCTCTTTTACTGCATTAGGACAACAACGACATATTTGATACTTGCTGCGGTAGCTGAACCCCTTTATCCTTTGCATGACCTGTCATTGCCACAGTAAATAGATGAAACCCACTAGCATGAGTAGGAGTTGTTTGAGCCCTGATGTGCCTACTCATTCATGCTTGTTGTCATGCCTGCTACTGCTTAGAGTTGAGTCAGGTCTGATTCATCGGGGATGAATCAGAGGTGTGTGAACATGTCCTACGGTGTGTGAGCTAAGCGTGTGAACACGATTTGGTAAAGGTAGCAGTGAGAGGCCATGTAGGAGTACATGGTGGGTTGTCTCATTGCAGCCGTCCTCAGGAACTGAGTTCTGTGTTTGTGATCCATGACCAGTTACTACCACACATTGGGTTCCGGTAACTCGACCCCTCTCGACTTATTAATCAACATGATCTCTGTCCAGGAGTTGCAACTAGTTTCTAGCGTTTGTAGGTAGTGTTAGTACTCTACCAAGTGGCACCCGGTACAGGTGGGATTGGGACAGACTAGGCACAGTGGCACGGTGTACCAAGTGGCACCCGGTTGGTGGGCTTGGGAACCCTGCACACATTGTTTGGGGCCGTGAGCGACACCCCGGCCGGATCTCCTTGCGGATGGAACCCGAATAGGCGATAAACCTGGACTAGAGACTTGTTCGGTTAGTCAGGTCGTGGCCGACTCCCTCGCCCGGCTTCCGCTTGAAGGTTGCCGAGGTACATGACGTGTACAGGGCGATAAGTGGCGAAAGCGTGTGTGAAGAAGTACACCCCTGCAGGGTTATCATTATCTATTCGAATAGCCGGATTCCTCGGATATGGAAACGTGGACCCCTTGTACAGTTCATAGACAAGTGAAAGTGGATACTCTAAAATACGCAAGATAAGCGTGAGTGCTATGGATGGCGTTCTCGTAGGGAGACGGGAGCAGATCCATAGTGGTGTATTGATATGGTGAATGTGTGGACTCGTGTGCGCCACCTCAAAAGAGTTACTTGCAGTCGTAGTTCAGGTTAGCCACCGAGTCAAAGCTGGCTTGCTGCAGTTAAACTCCACCACACCCTTTGTTGATAATGATGCATATGTAGTTAGTTCTGATGTAAGTCTTGCTGGGTACATTTGTACTCACGTTTGCCTATTTTATGTTTTTGCAGAGAGACTTCGGTCTCACTAGTAGTTCCGCGTGGACTTCGACGTTTAGCTTGTTACCTCAGCTACGATCTTGTGCCCTCGGCAGGATCTGATAGATAGTCAGGCTTCTCAGCCTTTTTCATTTATAGATGTCTGTACCCAGACATGATAGCTTCCGCTTGTGCTTTGACTTGTATGCTCTGATTGTTGGGTCATGAGACCCATGTTTGTAATGTCTCGCTCCTCGGAGCCTATTGAATAAATTACTTGAGTCGTAGAGTCATTTTGTGATGCCATGTTGTATTGCACATATCGAGCATATTGTGTGTATGTTTTGAAATGCTTGGTATGTGTGGGATCTGACTATCTAGTTGTTTATCTTTAGTAGCCTCTCTTACCGGGAAATGTCTCCTAGTGTTTCCACCGAGCCATGGTAGCTTGCTACTGCTCCGGAACACTTAGGCTG
>NW_021284921.1:0-1582 GCF_002162155.2 Triticum dicoccoides
AATGATTGGCTACATGTGAAATCATGTGGAGATTATCATTATCTACCAAGATAATGTCACTTGTATTGCTTATGGGTCATATTTCTCCTTGTGAATTACATAAATGTAAGAGGATAATATGCAAACAGATTATTGTGATATTCACAGTATCTCTATGAATGTTTACATTCCAGAACTAGGTTCGTGGAATTGGTATGAGATATTCTTGAGGTTTGCAAAGTTCAGGGGGAGTAAAATCCCAAGTTATAACCCGTTGGTGATCCTCAAATCATCATATTGCACTCTTTTTCCCTTTATGAGTTTTCCATGATGGTTTCTCATATAAGGTTTTTAACGAGACAATATTAATACAAGTGCGGATATATGCCATATTTGTTTCTCCTTATATTTTTCCCACTGGGTTTTAAAGGAGTTTTCAGTGGCATATTATTATAAGGTTTCTCCTCAATTTTTCCCACAGGGTTTTTGGAGGAGTTTTCAGTTTGCAATATACATCTGACAAATTGATCAAGGGGGAGTGTTGAGAAATAAAACATGTGATCAATTGTGGGAGGGATGCCTCCTAGAAGGTGCCTGTTGGGGGAAGAGGTGTCTCCCCAGCACACCTCTTCACCATGTATATAAGTGGGTCTCCCACATTGCAATGAAACTTGAGGATCATTTGTGTCTCTTCTTTGTCTCCTTTATTTACTTTGATATACTACAACATTGGTCACTGCACCTACCCTCTCGCCCCCGTGCAGTCGCGTCGGGCCGCACCGGGGCGCTCCCTGCCCTCCCTCCTACAGCCTGGTACTGCCCCCCCCCCTCCTCTCGCCGTCGTTGGTGAACCGCGACCAAAGGCCCTTTTTCCACCAGTGAAGTCTGGCAACTCCCACCTCTTGAGGAACTACAGAACATCGGAACTGAATGGTTAGCATGCAACCTTCTTGAAAACTGGCGGATTTATGTTATTACTGACTATTTGGCGATGTTGGCATGTCGACAACGAGATTGTCCTTGACAAAACACCTCCTCCGATTGAGGCCTCCCGGTGTTTTTTTTTGTTTTTTTCTTTTTTTTCGAAAAAGGGGGACTTCCCGGCCTCTGCATCAGAATGATGCATACGGCCATCTTATTAACCACCAAAACAGTGTCAACATGGTTCCAAGGTCTTCAAACAAAATGAAAACAAAGAAAGCTCACACAGAGCCATAAAGGCTAGAAACATCGACTAGCCAAGATAAGATGCCACAACCGGCTGGCTATAAATAGATAGATAAACTAGATGCCTATCATATTACATGATCGCCATTCAAACCGGTTGAAGATATCTCGAGCTACCATCTCCCAGCGGAAAGATCCAGTAACCAAATGCTCCCTGGCCTCCGTCTGAGTGAGTAGCAACCACGAAAGGATCAGAGCCGTAGTGCGGAATATAACCTGCAAAAAATGAATACATGATATTCTGTTAAAGACCAAATCATTTCTGCAAGTCCAGATAGTCCACAGCAAAGCGCAAACCCCAACCCGAATGCGTTTCGCTAAGTCAGGCGGAATCCCATTCAGCCATGTCCCAAATAACGCGTTAACAGAATTCGAT
>NW_021284922.1:0-1118 GCF_002162155.2 Triticum dicoccoides
ATTTGTTCATGCTAGCTCATGAAGCATATGTTTGGATAAAGGAGTGACTTCCTCTAGTTCATGTGCATTTGATGCAAGTTGCCGCCGTGGACTCGAGAAAGTCAATGTTGCTTCCTCTGGAATCATCGCAAGTCAGTCATGCACACGTGCGAAGTATTCTGTGGTCTGGAGACTTGCAACCTTCATTCCATATGTGTATCCTAGCACACCAAGCCACTGATTGATTTGTTCAAGGAGAAGGAGTATCTTCATAAGAGCTAATCCGGACTTATGAAAGAACTTCGATACCCTCGCTGATGGTTCCCAACCAGAACTCGGTAGTATTTTATTGTAAGACTACCAGGTGGGCATGCTTGTCTGGGACAACGTGTTCACATGTTAGTAGCAGAACCAGCTCATGTTTTGGAGCTTGCTATCGTAGTTCATCTCCCGAGAATCCCGCAACGTCATCTCGTTGATTTGTGTTGCAAACTTTCATTTTTCTTCCTAGACTCGATGGGTCTGGAATATTCTGACACCAACCAGATCTGAATCTCAGGCAGATATGATGGTTGGAACATTTCCCCAAGAACTATAATATTGATTCCTCGATAACCGGTAAAGTGGATGTCGTGGCCAACACACCCAACCGGAAGGCCTATTATTGTAGTATCTTGATTGAAGAAGTTGGCCACCCCCCATAGGGATTTCGTAGGATTTACTCCCTAGTTGCCCCTATGGATTTTTGTGTTCCCGAAGTCCAACCTTTTACTTGATGTTTTAGATATCAAACCATATCTATGAATGGGTTATACTAGCACATCAAGGAGAACATTAGAAGCGGAGTGCTAAATGTCTCTCGGTCGATCATCCAGATTTTATTTGCTTGGCCTCGCTAAGGTGAAATCTGAGAAAGTGTTATCCTCCTTCGCATCTGCATCGTCCATCGCTATTCATCATGGTAGTATGTTGTGTTGTCAGCACCCTTGACGCGGTTGTTGATAAAACCTTGATGATTGTGGAAATGCTCAAGTTCTTGAGAGCACGCACAAGCGCTACGTCTTATCATCGGCACTAGCTGGGATTGCCCCAGATTTCCTCGGTTATGCTATAACCACTCCAACAGTGAATTCACTCTC
>NW_021284923.1:0-1751 GCF_002162155.2 Triticum dicoccoides
GAAGGTCCCCCGAAGTCAAGCTCATTTGCGAAGGACGGAGATCCGAACTATAAGGTAAAAACTTTAGTTATCCTCAGAAGCACAAATAGGGATGCCCTTTGCTATAAAATTCCTTCCTTTTTACTTACGGCTCGTTGGAGGGCTGATCCTGTAGGGGAGACTGTGCGGCCGGGGCCTCCCCGGACGCAGGACCCTCTGGCGAAGATTTCTTCCCCCGTTTAGGGGCCTTGGCCCCCAGGTCCTCGGAGGCAATCCTCTTCTCCCCTTGGAGGGAGGGATTCTTGATCCCCCCCTCTTTCAAAAGCCTCCTTAGGCGAGGCAGTAGCTTTTTCACTTTCCCCTTCGCCTTCCTCTAGAGGCGCAACCTCCAACATCCAGACCAGCGTGGAATCCGGCGCGGTCTCCGAGAGCGGGGCCGGACACCATATTAATTTTGCTCCCGCTATCCACTCCTGTTTAGAAGGAAGTTGGTCATAAGGTGGACCACCAAAGGGCAAACAAATGATGTGTCCGTACTTGGAGCTACTTACCTGAGTATCCGGGCGATTGCAGCTTAGGCCAGCATCCTCGGTCAGTTCCGGACGCACCTCTTGCGATCCGAAGAATAATTTCTACATCTCCAGGGGTGTCGTACCCATGAAATGTTGAAGAATCCGAGGTCCCTCCGGATTAAATTCCCATAGTCGGAGAGGACGGCGTTTGCAGGGCAAATAACGCCTGATCAGCATAACCTGCATCACCACGACCAGATCGATCTCCCTCGCCTGGAGATCTCGAATCTAGCCCTGCAATAGGGGCATGTCCTTTGACGGCCCCCAGTTGAGCCCTTGGTTGACCCACGACATCAACCGTTGTGTAGGTCCCGGGCGGAATAAGTGCGGCAGCTTTTGTTTGCGGCCCCTTGGAACGGTGATATAGAACCACTCTTGCTGCCACAAGCCGAGCTCCTCTTGGAAGGAGCCTGCGGGCCATGGGGCATCGGCCCTCCTGCTGACGGCCGCCCCGCCGCACTCCGCTTGACGCCCCCCAATCATCTTCGGCGTCACATTGAAGGTCTTTAGCCACAAGCCGAAGTGAGGGGTGACTCGGAGGAAGGCTTCGCAGACGACGATAAACGCGGAGATATGGAGGATGGACTCCGGAGCCAAATCATGGAATTCCAATCCATAGTAGAACATGAGCCCTCTCACGAAAGGATCTATCGGGAAGCCTAAACCCCGACGGAGGTGGGATACAAAGACGACATACTCGCCGGGCTCGGGGGTGGGGATGGCCTGCCCTTCTACAGGCAACATGTGCGAAATCTCGTAAGTCAGCTACTTGGCTTCCCGCAGCTTTAGCACGTCCTCCTCCGTGACGGAGGAAGGCATCCACCGGCCCTGGAGGTCGGAGCCGGACATTGTTGAAGGTCCAAAGCGCTCGAATCTGGAGCTCTAGGTGCTGGAACTTGGGGCGGGAGGAGGATTCGATGGAGGGTTGAAGAAAAGAAACGAGCCTTGGTCCCGTTATAAAGAAGGGAAATACCAAGAGCCGTCTCCGTGACCGTTTGGGACTCGCCTTCGATAGAGGGGGCATGGCGACGGGCGCGGTTGGGTTACCCACGTACGTATTGATGAGAATCCCGGATTAAGGGGAAACACGATCTCTGCTTTGACAAGACGTGCCAAGGAAACCGCTTCGCTAAATGCGCTGAGGTGGTATAATAAAAAACATAATGGCTTGGTAGTGGTGTGATGTCACGCCGCAAAAAA
>NW_021284924.1:0-1147 GCF_002162155.2 Triticum dicoccoides
TGATGTAGGAGGCATCACCCCACCTCGCGGCCCCCGCAGGCCACCGTTTGTTGGTCCAAGGCCTCATCCTAGCCCCTATGGTCCACAAGCTCCGCGAGATCGTCTGTTTCCGGATGATCATGTTGAGCTTCCAGGCTATGGAGGTGACTTCTACGAGGATTACTACGGATCGGTCTGAGTTAGTGGTAGTATCACTAGTTCGCACTAGCTGTGTCGTCTATCGTCCCGCGTGACTCGTGGGATATGACCTAGTTTGTACTCCTTCCGGAGGTGTAGAAAAATAATGTATAGGAGCTTGGAATGCCTCCGATGAGATGTAATCCTCTTTTCACCGTAATAGTACTATGTTTGGTCTTGTACTAAACCCTGTATGGTGTGTATGACGATGGAATAAAAGAAGCAGTTTCTGTATCTACCATGTCATACGGATGATCATCTTGCATTCCGAGTTAGTTCTTACATTATGAATCCTATGTCGGAATTTTACCATCCTGACTAAATCATTGTCTTGTTTACCTAGGATGGTCAACACGCGCGCTAACCCTGCTTCTCAAGAGCAGGCCGAAGGCAGTGAAGCCAGGGATGTAAATCTGCCTCATCCTCCTTCACTAGCCGAGGTGATGATGGAAGCTGAGAGAAACAAGCGGGAGACAAACTGTTTGTTGGAGCGTATTGAACAGAACACAGCACACCATCAGAGGACTAACGTGGTGTCACTCAGTGATTTTATCAAATTGCATCCACCCACGTTCCACCACTCCGTCGAGCCTCTCGACGCTGATGACTGGCTTCGCAGTATCTCTCATAAACTGCGTTCCGCGCTGGTAGCGGAGGCTGACAAGGTCACCTTTGCTGCATATCATCTTGAAGGCCCCGCCAGTCTATGGTGGGAGAATTATGGAGCTATGCGCCCAGCGGGCCATGTCACTACTTGGGCTGAATTCAGCGAGGCTTTCCGTGAACATCACATTCCGGAGGGTCTCATGGACCGTAAACGTGAAGAATTTTGCAGTTTCACCCAAGGCCGACTTTCTGTGGATGCCTATAGCAGAGAGTTTGGTAATCTCGCCCGATATGCAACTGAGGAAGTGTCTACTGACGCCAAGAAGCAAGCAAGGTTCCGTAAGGGCCTTAGTCCTGAGCTTCG
>NW_021284925.1:0-1056 GCF_002162155.2 Triticum dicoccoides
AGTCCACGAAAAAGCCACACAAAAAAATTAGGGTTAGTTCATCATATCCGAACCAATCTGAGCCTTTGCATAATCTTTTTAGGGTTTTGCTTTGTTGAATTTGCGGTTGCATCGTCGTGTCTAGTTGCTGGTCTTAGAGTCTAGTCTTTTAGAGTTTCGAGTTCTGGTCATAAGTTGTCACGCCGCCGCCGCACCATCATCATCGCCCCTGCCATCTACCACCACCGCACCGAATCCGTATCCATATACCACCACCAATCCGTGTCCATATACCACCACCGATCCATATCCATATACTACCACCGCTACCACCACCGCTGCCATATACCACCACCATATATCCACCACCAATCCGAGTTCTTTGCTTATTAGGTTTGTTTTCGGGATCCATCTAGATTCCGATTCGTGTTTCCTTGCCGGAGTCGGGTAGCCACGCTCCGTTTAGGCCCAAAATTTTTCGAAAACGCATTTTTCGAAAAACTTTCTGGCTATCCTATTTTTAGGTGTTTCTGAGTGTTTTGAGACAGGTGCCATTATACGAAGTTTTTTTTTGACCCGTTTCCAGTTTTTCGGTCCGGGCAGTCAAAAAAAAAATTGGTCAAAAAAAAATTTTCGTGCCCATCCTGTCAGTTTGAGCTAAGAAGAGTTTTGAGACACTCGCCATTATAGTGATTTTTCGCAAAAAAAAAGCAGCGCAAAAAAAAAGAGCGCAAAAAAAAAGAGCGAATTTTTTTTTTCCAGAGTGTGCTTTTCCCTTGTTTACGTGCCGCGCCGTGATTTTGTTAGTGTTCTAGGCTCGCGTCTCTAGCACAGTCTAGCCTAGGACCAGCACAGTACCGTCGTTGAGCGTTTATTCAACTTTGCATCTCTGAATTGATTATTGCTGACCCTTTTTGCTACCATATTATAAGCCTTCCCAGCTCCACATACATCTACGTCGTGCGTTTGACTCTCCCTGGTAATCGCTCTATCCAAGCTTTGAGAGTTTTTTTGACTACAACGGTTGCCGATCACCGCCTGCTGCTGGGTAAGAACTGGTAAGAATTTGAGATTTGC
>NW_021284926.1:0-1651 GCF_002162155.2 Triticum dicoccoides
ACATGGCCTAGTTGACTCGGATCATGTAATCACTTAGATGACTGGAGGGATGTCTATCTGAGTGGGAGTTCATAAGATGAACTTGTTTATCCTGAACTTAGTCAAAAAGGATTTTGCAAATTATGTCGTAGCTCGCGCTTTAGTTCTACTGTTTAGATATGTTCCTAGAGAAAAATTAGTTAAAAGTTGATAGTAGCAATTATGCGGACTTGGTCCGTAAACTGAGGATTGTCCTCATTGCTTCTTAGAAGGCTTATGTCCTTAATGCACCGCTCAGTGTGCTGAACCTCGAACGTTGTCTGTGGATGTTGCGAACATCTGACATACACGTTTTGATAACTACATGATAGTTCAGTTAAACGGTTTAGAGTTGAGGCACCGAAGACGGTTTTTTAAACGTCATGAAACATATGAGATGTTTCGAGGGCTGAAATTGGAATTTCAGGCTCGTGCCCACGTCAAGAGGTATAAGACCTCCGACGATTTTCTTAGCCTGCAAACTAAGGGAGAAAAGCTCAATTGTTGAGCTTGTGCTCAGATTGTGTGAGTACAACAATCATTTGAATCGAGTGGGAGTTGATCTTCCAGATAAGATAGTGATGTTTCTCCGAAGTCATTACCACCAAGCTGCTAGAGCTTCATGATGAACTATAATATATCAGGGACATATATGATGATCCTTGAGATATTCGCGATGTTTGACACCAAAGTAGAAATCAAGAAGGAGCATCAATTGTTGATGGTTGGTGAAACCACTAGTTTCAAGAAGGGCAAGGGCAACAAGGGATACTTCATGAAACGGCAATTCAGCTGCTGCTCTAGTGAAGAGACCCAAGGTTGAACCCAAACCCGAGACTAAGTGCTTCTGTAATAAGGGGAACAACCACTGGAGCAGAATTACCCTAGATACTTGGTAGATTAGAAGGCTGGCAAGGTCAATAGAAGTATATTGGATATACATTGTGTTGATGTGTACTTTACTAGTACTCCTAGTAGCACTAGGGCATTGGATACCGGTTCGGTTGCTAAGTGTTAGTAACTCGAAATAAAAGCTACGGAATAAACGGAGACTAGCTAAAGGTGAGATGACGATATGTGTTGGAAGTATTTCCAAGGTTGATCAAATATCGTACGCTCCCTCTACCATCGAGATTGGTGTTTGCGTTGAGCATAGACATGATTGGATTATGTCTATCGCAATACGGTTATTCATTTAAGGAGAATAATGGTTACACTGTTTATTTGAATAATACCTTCAATGGCCTTACACCTAAAATGAATGGTTTATTGAATCTCGATCGTAGTGATACACATGTTCATGCCAAAAGATAGTAATGATAGTACCACCTACTTGTGGCACTGCCACGTAAGTCATATCGGTATAAAACGCATGAAGAAGCTCCATGTTGATGGATCTTTGGGCTCACTCATTTTTGAAAGGTTTGAGACATGCGAACCATGTCTATTGGTGTATATGCATGAAGAAACTCCATGCAAATGGACCGTTTGGACTCACTTGATTTTGAATCACTTGAGACATGCAAATCATACCACATGGGCAAGATGATTGAAAGCCTCGGTTTCAGTAAAATGGAACTAGAAAGCAACTTGTTGGAAGTAATACATTTTGATGTGTGCAGTCCAATGAGTG
>NW_021284927.1:0-1481 GCF_002162155.2 Triticum dicoccoides
TTTTTTTTTGTTAGTTTTGTTTTCTGTTTTCTTTTTATTTATTTTCTTATTTATTTTACCTTTTCTGTTTTAAATTTTAGACCCACATTATTTTACTTAGTAAAATATGACAACAACTCCTAAAATAACGTTTCAAAATAACCCTCAGCCACAAAAGGTTTTAACCCAAAATAAATTAGTTTTATGTTTTATAAAATACCAAAGGCATTTAAAAATTGTTTTTGCTACCGTTTAAATCATTTTAGTGCATTTATACATTATATAAAAATGTGAATTATTCATCATAGTCATCTGTGCAATAACTGACACAACCTGGACATTTTGGTTTTTAATATTTGAAAACTTTTGATGTTTGCCTGATTTTGAATTTGAATTAGAATCGGTTTCGAACTAACGCAAGATTAGCATCAGCAATCAAGGTGACGTGGCATCATTAGCAAAGGTTTACTGTAGCTTGATTATCCGGGCGTCACAGTGCCTGTTTTCTTGTATCACGGCTGGAGGTGGCACCGGATGGAGGTGCTGGTGCAGTTGAAGTAGAAGATGCACGTGGTGTCCATGATGAAGGTCGGCCTGCAGAAAAGTTAGTTCGCCCCAATGCTTGTCGATCCTGCACTTCACGTTCAGCTTTACAAGCAAGATGGAATAAACGAGTGATATTAGTATACTCCTTATAGTCTAAAATGGTCTGGATCTCTCTATTTAATCCACCCAGAAAACGTGCAAGCATAGCTTCATTCTCCTCAACAATACCACATCTAATCATGCCAGTTTGTAATTCCTGATAATATTCTTCTACAGAATTTTTCCCTTCTCTTAAACGCTGCAATTTTTGAAGCAATTCACGTTGATAATATGGTGGAACCCAACGCGTACGCATAGCAGTTTTCAAAGCAGCCCAAGTAGTTGGAATAGGATATAATCTACAATGTTCAGACCACCATACACATGCAAAACTAGTGAAAGCACAAACAGCAGCAGCAACTCGTCTCTCCTCAGGATATTGTTAACATGTAAATCGTTGTTCAGTTTCTAACTCCCAAGTAAGATATATATCAGGAACATATCTACCCTCAAATGGTGGAATATTCAATTTCAGTTTAGGAATATGGACATCATCGCGTACCTGAGGTGGTGGTGCAGGCCTACCATGACGAATATATACCTGAGGTCGACCTGCTGGTGGTGGTGCTGGTGGCTGCTCGTAGATCTGATTTTGATCAACCTCATCCTCATAATCACCCGCATACTCATCATCCTCCTGGGTACCAGCAGGAGCAGTAGCAGGAGCCAAAGAAGCACCAACAGCAGTAGCAGCGGCACCAGAAGTTTGTCCTGTCTCAATAGGAACACGCTGTGCTCGTCCATACTGATTCGGAAGGGGGCGTAGTTGTTGTTGTTGCAGAGGTGCGACAGGTGCAGCCGGTGGTGGAAGACGCGCAAGCAGTTCATTAAATCTGTTATCGAGCTTTGTTTCGAAC
>NW_021284928.1:0-1131 GCF_002162155.2 Triticum dicoccoides
CGCCGAAGGCGTCAAGGAACACTGTGCCTAACCCGGGGGCATGTCTAGCTTGCTAGCCATCCCTCGTGTTGCAAAGCTATTTAATCCACACGACTCTCGGCAACGGATATCTCGGCTCTCGCATCGATGAAGAACGTAGCGAAATGCGATACCTGGTGTGAATTGCAGAATCCCGCGAACCATCGAGTCTTTGAACGCAAGTTGCGCCCGAGGCCACTCGGCCGAGGGCACGCCTGCCTGGGCGTCACGCCAAAACACGCTCCCAACCACCCTCAACGGGAATCGGGATGCGGCATCTGGTCCCTCGTCTCTCAAGGGACGGTGGACCGAAGATTGGGCTACCTGCGTACCGCGCCGGACACAGCGCATGGTGGGCGTCCTCGCTTTATCAATGCAGTGCATCCGGCGCGCAGCTGGCATTATGGCCTTTGAACGACCCAACAAACGAAGCGCACGTCGCTTCGGCCGCGACCCCAGGTCAGGCGGGACTACCCGCTGAGTTTAAGCATATAAATAAGCGGAGGAGAAGAAACTTACAAGGATTCCCCTAGTAACGGCGAGCGAACCGGGAGCAGCCCAGCTTGAGAATCGGGCGGCTGTGCCGTCCGAATTGTAGTCTGGAGAGGCGTCCTCAGCGACGGACCGGGCCCAAGTCCCCTGGAAAGGGGCGCCTGGGAGGGTGAGAGCCCCGTCCGGCCCGGACCCTGTCGCCCCACGAGGCGCCGTCAACGAGTCGGGTTGTTTGGGAATGCAGCCCAAATTGGGCGGTAGACTCCGTCCAAGGCTAAATACAGGCGAGAGACCGATAGCGAACAAGTACCGCGAGGGAAAGATGAAAAGGACTTTGAAAAGAGAGTCAAAGAGTGCTTGAAATTGCCGGGAGGGAAGCGGATGGGGGCCGGCGATGCGCCCCGGCCGTATGCGGAACGGCTCTTGCTGGTCCGCCGCTCGGCTCGGGGTGTGGACTGTTGTCGGCCGCGCCGGCGGCCAAAGCCCGGGGGCCCTAGGTGCCCCCGGTGGCCGTCGTCGGCACGGCCGGTACCCGCGCGCCTAAAGGCGTGTCCCTCGGGGCACTGCGCTGCAACGGCCTGCGGGCTCCCCATCCGACCCGTCTTGAAACACGGACCAAGG
>NW_021284929.1:0-1833 GCF_002162155.2 Triticum dicoccoides
GCACGCCCTGCTCCTCCCCTAAGCTCGCCTCCCCCTCCCCACGATCCCCACATCTCTCTCCCCTTCCCCGATCCAGATCGGGATCGGGGGAACGAACCTCCCCACGGCGAACCGACCCTGTCGACCATCCCCGCCGTCTTGACGCCGCGCGGAACCGCACTGCCTCCTCCTCGACGCGCTCCACCGACCTCGATGCTGCCACGATCCGTCGTCGCCGAGCGCCATTCGCCGGAGCTCCTCCGTCGTTGCCGGAACGCCGTCCTCGTCCTCCTCCCCGCCGGACTGCGCCCGCCTCCCCGACGTCGCGACGACGCCTCGTCTCCGTCCTCCTCCACAATGGCCGCCCTCGAGCCTCGCCGCCCCCCTGGTCTCTACTCGAACGTGAGGACCGCCTCCCCTCTCTTCCCTTTATGTCCAGCGCCGCCTCCCGTTCGTCCCCGCGCGCTAGCACGAGCGCGCCCTCGCCATGGCCACGCACGACCGCGCACGGCCGCGCCCCCTCACGCATATCCTCGCTGCCTCTCGCCGTTTGCCCGCGCCGTCATGCGCCTTCCCTTCGCTCCCAGCCCCGGCGCCATCCCGACGTGTCCACGCCGCTGCCGCCTCAGGCAACCGGCCTCGTCATGGCCACTGGCCCCCCTTGCCTTGGCAACCTGCCGGGTCCGCCGCCCCGCGCCCCCTGGGCATGCGCCCGCTCGGGCTGTGCCCTGCGACCGATGATCGCTAGCACCCGCTAGCGCCCGAACCCACTAACACCCCAGGGCCCTATGACAAAGGGGGCCCGCCCCCAGAACGTAAAAAAAAGTATATAAAAATAAATAAAACAATAATTAAAATAAAAACAAATTTAATTAATTAATTAATTAATTAATTAATTGAATTAATTAAGTTAATTAACCTTAATTAATTAATCTAATTAACCTGTTAGCTTAATTAAACAGTGATTAGTTTAACTAAACCCTAATTAACCTAACAGAGTATGACAGGTGGGTCCCACTGGACCCACGCGTAAGTTTGACTTAGTCAACTCTGTTGACTGCTGACGTCAGCATGACATCATGCTGACGTCATAAATCCAATTTCGAATTAATTAAATAATTAATTAAATTTCAGAAATTAATAAAATCTTTAGAAAATCATATCTTTTAATCCGTAACTCGGATTAAAATATTTTCAACATGAAAGTTGCTCAGAACGACGAGACGAATCCGGATACGCAGTCCGTTCGTCCACCACACGCCTCTAACCTATCGAACCTGCAAACTTTCCTCTCCGGTTCATCTGTCTGACAGACGTCCGGAACCGGGAAAACTTCCCGGATGATTCCCCCCTTAACCAGTACCACCTCATACCACGTTAGGGCACGCCTAGCATCGCTTCTTGACATGTCATGCATCGATATGCGTCTGTTTACTTGGTATTCATTGTTTCTTCCCCCTCTTCTCTCCGGTAGACTACGAGACCGACGCTGCTGCTGACCAGTTCGACTACGGAGTTGACGACCCCTCTCTCTTGCCAGAGCAACCAGGCAAGCCCCCCCCCCCTTGATCACCAGATATCGCCTATTCTACTCTATACTGCTTGCATTAGAGTAGTGTAGCATGTTACTGCTTTCGTTAATCCTATTCTGATGCATAGCCTGACATTGTCGCTACATCTGTTGATACCTTACCTGCAATCCTAAATGCTTAGTATAGGATGCTAGTTTATCATCATTGGCCCTACATTCTTGTCAGTCTGCCTTGCTATACTATCGGGCCGTGATCACTTGGGAGGTGATCACGGGTATATACTATACATACATACATACTATACAGATGGTGACTAAAGTCG
>NW_021284930.1:0-10354 GCF_002162155.2 Triticum dicoccoides
GGGGGAGACTAAGAAAAAACAACATACTCTTGACAAATCTTCACCTGCAAGGCTGGGATTTTACCAGTCACGTATTTAGGTATACCCATTGATAAAAAATGATAAGAAATAGGGACTGGAAGAACATTGAGTGGACCACGAAGTAGGGTATTTGGAGGGGAAGTTCTTTTTGAAGGAAATATGCCCTAGAGGCAATAATAAAGTTATTATTTATTTCCTTATAATCATGATAAATGTTTATTATTCATGCTAGAATTGTATTAACCGGAAACATAATACATGTGTGAATACATAGACAAACAAAGTGTCACTAGTATGCCTCTACTTGACTAGCTCGTTAATCAAAGATGGTTATGTTTCCTAACCATGAATAATGAGTTGTTATTTGATTAACGTGGTCACATCATTAGTTGAATGATCTGATTGACATGACTCATTCCATTAGCTTAGCACCCGATCGTTTAGTATGTTGCTATTGCTTTCTTCATGACTTATACATGTTCATATATCTATGAGATTATGCAACTCCCGTTTGCCGGAGGAACACTTTGGGTGCTACCAAACGTCACAACGTAACTGGGTGATTATAAAGGAGCATTACAGGTGTCTCCAAAGGTAGATGTTGGGTTGGCGTATTTCGAGATTAGGTTTTGTCACTCCGGTTATCGGAGAGGTATCTCTGAGCCCTCTCGGTAATGCACATCACTTAAGCCTTGCAAGCACTGCAACTAAATGAGTTAGTTGCGGGATGATGTATTACAGAACGAGTAAAGAGACTTACTGGTAACGAGATTGAACTAGGTATTGGAATACCGACGATCGAATCTCGGGCAAGTAACATACCGATGACAAAGGGAACAACGTATGTTGTTATGCGGTCTGACCGATAAAGATCTTCGTAGAATATGTAGGAGCCAATATGAGCATCCATGTCCCACTATTGGTTATTGACCGGAGACGTGTCTCAGTCATGTCTACATTGTTCTCGAACCCGTAGGGTCCGCATGCTTAAGGTTATGATGACAGTTATATTATGAGTTTATGCATTTTGATGTACCTAAGTTAGTTCGGAGTCCCGGATGTGATCACGGACATGACGATGAGTCTCGAAATGGTCAAGACATAAAGATTGATATATTGGAAGCCTATGTTTGGATATCGGAAGTGTTCCGGGTGAAATCGGGATTTTACCGGAGTACCGGGAAGGTTACCGGAACCCCCCGGGAGCTAAATGGGCCATGATGGGCCTTAGTGGAAAAGAGAAGAGGCAGCCCTACATGGGCTGTGCGCCTCCCCCTTCCCCTAGTCCTATTAGGACTAGGAGAGGTGGCCGGCCCCCTCTCTCTCTTTTCCCCCTCCGCGAATCCTATTCCAACTAGGATTGGGGGGGGGGTGGGAATCCTACTCCCAGAGGGAGTAGGACTCTCCTGGCGCGCCTCCTATGGCCGGCCAGCCTCCCCCTCTAGTCCTTTATATACTGAGGCAGAGGTACCCTAGAACACACAAGTTGATCCACGTGATCTATTCCTTAGCCGTGTGCGGTGCCCCCAGCCACCATAGTCCTCGATAATACTGTAGCGGAGTTTAGGCGAAGCCCTGCTGCTGTAGTACATCAAGATCATCACCACGCCGTCGTGCTGACTGAACTCTTCCCCGACACTTTGCTGGATCGGAGTCCAGGGATCGTCATCGAGCTGAACGTGTGCTCAAACTCGGAGGTGCCGTAGATTCGGTGCTTGATCGGTTGGATCGTGAAGACGTATGACTACTTCCTCTACATTGCGTCAACGCTTCCGCAGTCGGTCTGCGTGGGTACGTAGACAACACTCTCCCCTCTCGTTGCTATGCATCACATGATCTTGCGTGTGCGTAGGAATTTTTTTGAAATTACTACGAAACCCAACAGTGGCATCCGAGCCTAGGTTATTTATGTTGATGTTATATGCACGAGTAGAACACAAGTGAGTTGTGGGCGATATAAGTCATACTGCCTACCAGCATGTCATACTTTGGTTCGGCGGTATTGTTGGACGAGACGACTCGGACCAACATTACGCGTACGCTTACGCGAGACCGGTTCCCCCAACGTGCTTTGCACATAGGTGGCTTGCGGGCGACTGTCTCTCCAACTTTAGTTGAACCAAGTATGACTACGCCCGGTCCTTGCGAAGATTAAAACGGAGTCTATTTGACAAACTATCGTTGTGGTTTTGATGCGTATGTGAGATTGGTTCTTGCTTAAGCCCGTAGCAGCCACGTAAAACTTGCAACAACAAAGTAGAGGACGTCTAACTTGTTTTTGCAGGGCATGTTGTGATGTGATATGGTCAAGACATGATGCTGAATTTTATTGTATGAGATGATCATGTTTTGTAACCGAGTTATCGGCAACTGGCAGGAGCCATATGGTTGTCGCTTTATTGTATGCAATGAAATCGCGATGTAATGCTTTACTTTATTACTAAGTGGTAGTGATAGTCGTGGAAGCATAAGATTGGCGAGACGACAACGATGCTGCGATGAAGATCAAGGTGTCACGCCGGTGACGATGGTGATCATGACGGTGCTACGAAGATGGAGATCACAAGCACAAGATGATGATGGCCATATCATATCACTTATATTGATTGCATGTGATGTTTATCCTTTTATGCATCTTATCTTGCTTTGATTGACGATAGCATTATAAGATGATCTCTCACTAAATTATCAAGAAGTGTTCTCCCTGAGTATGCACCGTTGCCAAAGTTCGTCATGCCCAGACACCACGTGATGATCGGGTGTGATAAGCTCTACGTCCATCTACAACGGGTGCAAGCCAGTTTTGCACACGCAGAATACTCAGGTTAAACTTGACGAGCCTAGCATATGCAGATATGGCCTCGGAACACGGAGACCGAAAGGTCGAACGTGAATCATATAGTATATATGATCAACATAACGATGTTCACCATTGAAAACTACTCCATCCCACGTGATGATCGGTTATGGTTTAGTTGATTTGGATCACGTGATCACTTAGAGGATTAGAGGTATGTCTATCTAAGTGGGAGTTCTTAAGTAATCTGATTAATTGAACTTAAACTTATCATGAACTTAGTACCTGATAGTATCTTGCTTGTTTATGTTGATTGTAGGTAGATGGCTCGTGCTGTTGTTCCGTTGAATTTTAATGCGTTCCTCGAGAAAGCAAAGTTGAAAGATGATGGTAGCAATTACACGGACTGGGTCCGTAATTTGAGGATTATCCTCATTGCTGCTCAGAAGAATTACGTCCTGGAAGCACCGCTGGGTGCCAGGCCTGCTGCTGGAGCAACACCAGATGTTCTGAACGTCTGGCAGAGCAAAGCTGATGACTACTCGATAGTTCAGTGTGCCATGCTTTACGGCTTAGAATCAGGACTTCAACTACGTTTTGAACGTCATGGAGCATATGAGATGTTCCAGGAGTTGAAGTTAATATTTCAAGCAAATGCCCGGATTGAGAGATATGAAGTCTCCAATAATTTCTATAGCTGCAAGATGGAGGAGAACAGTTCTATCAGTGAGCATATACTCAAAATGTCTGGGTATAATAATCACTTGATTCAGATGGGAGTTAATCTTCCAGATGATTCCGTCATTGACAGAATTCTCCAATCACTGCCACCAAGCTACAAGAGCTTCGTGATGAACTATAATATGCAAGGGGTGAACAAGACTATTCCCGAGCTCTTCGCGATGCTGAAAGCTGCGGAGGTAGAAATCAAGAAGGAGCATCAAGTGTTGATGGTTAACAAGACCACTAGTTTCAAGAAAAGGGGCAAGGGGAAGAAGAAGGGGAACTTCAAAAAGAACGGCAAGCAAGTTGCTGCTCGGGAGAAGAAACCCAAGTCTGGACCTAAGCCTAAAACTGAGTGCTTCTACTGCAAGCAGACTGGTCACTGGAAGTGGAACTGCCCCAAGTATTTGGCGGATAAGAAGGATGGCAAGGTGAACAAAGATATATGTGATATACATGTTATTGATGTGTACCTTACGAGAGCTCGCAGTAGCACCTGGGTATTTGATACTGGTTCTGTTGCTAATATTTGCAACTCGAAATAGGGACTACGGAATAAGCGGACACTAGCAAAGGACGAGGTGACGATGCGCGTGGGAAACGGTTCCAAAGTCGGCGTGATCGCGGTCGGCACGCTACCTCTACATCTACCTTCGGGATTAATATTAGACCTAAATAATTGTTATTTGGTGCCAGCGTTGAGCATAAACATTATATCTGGATCTTGTTTAATGTGAGACGGTTATTCATTTAAATCAGAGAATAATGGTTGTTCTATTTATATGAGTAATATCTTTTATGGTCATGCACCTTTGAAGAGTGGTCTATTCTTGATGAATCTCGACAGTAGTGATACACATATTCATAATGTTGAAGCCAAAAGATGCAGAGTTGATAATGAAAGTGCAACTTATTTGTGGCACTGTCGTTTAGGTCATATCGGTGTAAAGCGCATGAAGAAACTCCATACTGATGGACTTTTGGAACCACTTGATTATGAATCACTTGGTACTTGCGAACCGTGCCTCATGGGCAAGATGACCAAAACACCGTTCTCCGGTACTATGGAGAGAGCAACAGATTTGTTGGAAATCATACATACCGATGTATGTGGTCCGATGAATATTGAGGCTCGTGGCGGATATCGTTATTTTCTCACCTTCACAGATGACTTAAGCAGATATGGATATATCTACTTAATGAAACATAAGTCTGAAACATTTGAAAAGTTCAAAGAATTTCAGAGTGAAGTGGAAAATCATCGTAACAAGAAAATAAAGTTTCTACGATCTGATCGTGGAGGAGAATATTTGAGTTACGAGTTTGGTATACATTTGAAAAATTGTGGAATAGTTTCGCAACTCACGCCACCCGGAACACCACAGCGTAATGGTGTGTCCGAACGTCGTAATCGTACTTTACTAGATATGGTGCGATCTATGATGTCTCTTACTGATTTACCGCTATCGTTTTGGGGTTATGCTTTAGAGACGGCCGCATTCACGTTAAATAGGGCACCATCAAAATCCATTGAGACGACGCCTTATGAACTATGGTTTGGCAAGAAACCAAAGTTGTCGTTTCTTAAAGTTTGGGGCTGCGATGCTTATGTGAAAAAGCTTCAACCTGATAAGCTCGAACCCAAATCGGAGAAATGTGTCTTCATAGGATACCCAAAGGAGACTGTTGGGTACACCTTCTATCATAGATCTGAAGGCAAGACATTCATTGCTAAGAATGGATCCTTTCTAGAGAAGGAGTTTCTCTCGAAAGAAGTGAGTGGGAGGAAAGTAGAACTTGATGAGGTAACTGTACCTGCTCCCTTATTGGAAAATAGTACATCACAGAAAACTGTTTCTGCGACATCTATACCAATTAGTGAGGAAGCTAATGATGTTGATCATGAAACTTCAGGTCAAGATACTACTGAACCTCGTAGATCGACCAGAGCGAGATCCGCACCAGAGTGGTACGGTAATCCTATTCTAGAAATCATGCTATTAGATCATGATGAACCTACGAACTATGAAGAAGCGATGGTGAGCCCAGATTCCGCAAAGTGGCTTGAAGCCATGAAATCTGAGATGGGATCCATGTATGAGAACAAAGTATGGACTTTGGTTGACTTGCCCGATGATCGGCAAGCAATTGAGAATAAAATGGATCTTCAAGAAGAAGACTGACGCTGATGGTAATGTTACTGTCTACAAAGCTCGACTTGTCGCAAAAGGTTTTCGACAAATTCAAGGGGTTGACTACGATGAGACCTTCTCACCCGTAGCGATGCTTAAGTCTGTCCGAATCATGTTAGCTATAGCCGCATTTTATGATTATGAAATTTGGCAGATGGATGTCAAAACTGCATTCCTGAATGGATTTCTGGAAGAAGAGTTGTATATGATGCAACCGGAAGGTTTTGTCGATCCAAAGGGAGCTAACAAAGTGTGCAAACTCCAGCGATCCATTTATGGACTGGTGCAAGCCTCTCGGAGTTGGAATAAACGCTTTGATAGTATGATCAAAGCATTTGGTTTTATACAGACTTTCGGAGAAGCTTGTATTTACAAGAAAGTGAGTGGGAGCTCTGTAGCATTTCTGATATTATATGTGGATGACATATTACTGATTGAAAATGATATAGAATTTCTGGATAGCATAAAGGGATACTTTAATAAGAGTTTTTCAATGAAAGACCTCGGTGAAGCTGCTTACATATTAGGCATAAAAATCTATAGAGATAGATCAAGACGCTTAATTAGACTTTCACAAAACACATACCTTGACAAGATTTTGAAGAAGTTCAAAATGGATCAAGCAAAGAAAGGGTTCTTGCCTGTGTTACAAGGTGTGAAGTTGAGTCAGACTCAATGCCCGACCACTGCAGAAGATAGAGAGAAAATGAAAGATGTTCCCTATGCTTCAGCCATAGGCTCTATCATGTATGCAATGCTGTGTACCAGACCTGATGTGTGCCTTGCTATAAGTTTAGCAGGGAGGTACCAAAGTAATCCAGGAGTGGATCACTGGACAGCGGTCAAGAACATCCTGAAATACCTAAAAAGGACTAAGGATATGTTTCTCGTATATGGAGGTGACAAAGAGCTCAACGTAAAAGGTTACGTTGATGCAAGCTTTGACACTGATCCGGACGATTCTAAATCGCAGACCGGATACGTGTTTACATTAAACGGTGGAGCTATCAGTTTGGTGCAGTTCTAAACAAAGCGTCGTAGCGGGATCTACATGTGAAGCGGAGTACATAGCTGCTTCGGAAGCAGCGAACGAAGGAGTCTGGATGAAGGAGTTCATATCCGATCTAGGTGTCATACCTAGTGCATCGGGTCCAATGAAAATCTTTTGTGACAATACTGGTGCAATTGCCTTGGTAAAGGAATCCAGATTTCACACGAGAACCAAGCACATCAAGAGACGCTTCAATTCCATCCGGGATCTAGTCCCGGTGGGAGACATAGAGATTTGCAAGATACATACGGATCTCAAGTTGCAGACCCATTGACTAAGCCTCTTCCACGAGCAAAACATGATCAGCACCAAGGCTCCATGGGTGTTAGAATCATTACAGTGTAATCTAGATTATTGAATCTAGTGCAAGTGGGAGACTGAAGGAAATATGCCCTAGAGGCAATAATAAAGTTATTATTTATTTCCTTATAATCATGATAAATGTTTATTATTCATGCTAGAATTGTATTAACCGAAAACATAATACATGTGTGAATACATAGACAAACAAAGTGTCACTAGTATGCCTCTACTTGACTAGCTCGTTAATCAAAGATGGTTATGTTTCCTAACCATGAACAATGAGTTGTTATTTGATTAATGAGGTCACATCATTAGTTGAATGATCTGATTGACATGACCCATTCCATTAGCTTAGCACCCGATCGTTTAGTATGTTGCTATTGCTTTCTTCATGACTTATACATGTTCCTATAACTATGAGATTATGCAACTCCCGTTTGCCGGAGGAACACTTTGGGTGCTACCATACGTCACAACGTAACTGGGTGATTATAAAGGAGCATTACAGGTGTCTCCAAAGGTAGATGTTGGGTTGGCGTATTTCGATATTAGGTTTTGTCACTCCGATTGTCGGAGAGGTATCTCTGGGCCCTCTCGGTAATGCAGATCACTTAAGCCTTGCAAGCATTGCAACTAAATGAGTTAGTTGCGGGATGATGTATTACGGAACGAGTAAAGAGACTTACCGGTAACGAGATTGAACTAGGTATTGGAATACCGACGATCGAATCTCGGGCAAGTAACATACCGATGACAAAGGGAACAACGTATGTTGTTATGCGGTCTGACCAATAAAGATCTTCGTAGAATATGTAGGAGCCAATATGGCCATCCAGGTCCCGCTATTAGTTATTGACCGGAGACGTGTCTCGGTCATGTCTACATTGTTCTCGAACCCGTAGGGTCCGCACGCTTAAGGTTACGATGACAGTTATATTATGAGTTTATGCATTTTGATGTACCGAAGTTAGTTCGGAGTCCCGGATGTGATCACGGACATGACGAGGAGTCTCGAAATGGTCGAGACATAAAGATTGATATATTGGAAGCCTATGTTTGGATATCGAAAGTGTTCCGGGTAAAATCGGGATTTTACCGGAGTACCGGGAAGGTTACCGGAACCCCCCGGGAGCTAAATGGGCCATGATGGGCCTTAGTGGAAAAGAGAAGAGGCAGCCCTACATGGGCTGTGCGCCTCCCCCTTCCCCTAGTCCTATTAGGACTAGGAGAGGTGGCCGGCCCCCTCTCTCTCTTTTCCCCCTCCGCGAATCCTATTCCAACTAGGATTGGGGGGGGGGGGAATCCTACTCCCAGAGGGAGTAGGACTCTCCTGGCGCGCCTCCTATGGCCGGCCAGCCTCCCCCCCTCTAGTCCTTTATATACTGAGGCAGAGGCACCCTAGAACACACAAGTTGATCCACGTGATCTATTCCTTAGCCGTGTGCGGTGCCCCCAGCCACCATAGTCCTCGATAATACTGTAGCGGAGTTTAGGCGAAGCCCTGCTGCTGTAGTACATCAAGATCGTCACCACGCCGTCGTGCTGACGGAACTCTTCCTCGACACTTTGCTGGATCGGAGTCCGGGGATCGTCATCGAGCTGAACGTGTGCTCGAACTCGGAGGTGCCGTAGTTTCGGTGCTTGATCGGTTGGATCGTGAAGACGTACGACTACTTCCTCTACGTTGCGTCAACGCTTCCGCAGTCGGTCTGTGTGGGTACGTAGAAAACACTCTCCCCTCTCGTTGCTATGCATCACATGACCTTGCGTGTGCGTAGGAATTTTTTTGAAATTACTACGAAACCCAACACTTTTCTATATGAAGGAGAACATTTTTCTTAAGCACTACAAGAAATATGTTCCTCTATGATGGATTTTTTTTGTTGTTTTTGAAAACATGAGTACACCTAATAAAGTGAATTTTACCGATAAATTGTGCAAGATTTTAATGCATTAATTTCCATATGTTCATGTAATTAAAAAGGTGTTCAATCACTTTAAATAACATTTTTTGTATAATTTTTAGAAGTGTTCATTTAGTTTTTAAAAATTGGTCACACAATTAAAAGAAGATGCTTGTGTATTCATTAGTAAGTGTGTACATTTCTTTGAAACAACAATAAATAGAAGCGAACTGAGCGTAGCTAAGATGATTATGTTCCTTGTGGTGGTACCAATCCACCGAGGTTCAATTCCTAGACTTGGCACCGATGGTCGCACTTCCCTAGATATATTTCAGCCGTTCCGGTGATGTGTGCTCGTGGGAGGAGACGTTCCCATCACCTACGAATGCATCAAAACCCCAGAAAAGAATAAAAACCAGAAGAAAAACAGAACTCCAAATTGAAAAAAATGTAATATTCAAATAACACAATGCACAAAAGCAAAAATACTATGTACCACCTATGGCGAATGCTTTGGGATATATTTCTTGGTGTGAGACACACCATGCCTACGGGACAGGCCCAAGAAGCGGTTTTGGGAAGCTTCTAGAGAACGGTTCGGGAAACCTCCTGGCCGGTATTAGCTGGTCTTCGGAAGGTACTGTGTTGTTTCTTCTTTTCTCTATTGGTTTTTCATCAAGGTTTCATTTTACATGTTGGTTTTATTTCATTTTCTTTCACTTTTGAAATACATGTCGCCTTTTATTGAATACACGTTGAATATTTTTTTATACTGCTTGAATCTTTTAGATATACTTCACACCTTTTTAAAATACATGTTGAGCATTTGTAAATTGCACATTCAACATTTTTAAAAACACATTGTACATCTTTTAATTGCATGGTGAACATTTTTAAACACAGTTTGAACTTCTTGCAAAAAATTACGAAACATTTTTTAAAAACATGCAACCAGTATTTTATATGTTATGAACATTTTTGTAAAGATTGCGAGACTGAATTGTTTCATTTCAGTGAACATTATTTTAAAATGTCAATATTTTCAAATCCGCAATTTTCTATGAAATATCATGATTTTTCTTTGTAAATTACACAGACAACTTTTTATATTTTCATGCATTTTTTAAGATGGTGTAACGAACACATTTTTAAACGTGTGAACATTTTTTGAACTACACGAACATGTTTTCCAATGGTAAGAATAATTTTCAAAATTGTACGAATAGACTTTCATATGCACAAACATATATTCTAATGTGCACCGAGAGTTTTCATAATCGGAGAAAGTTAATTTTATATATGATACATATTTAGAATATTTCAAAACATAAATGAAATAGAAAAAGGAAAGGAGAAAACGACA
>NW_021284930.1:12605-21143 GCF_002162155.2 Triticum dicoccoides
TAAATTTATGTTCAACACTTTGTTAATACAAGCTGAAATTATTTTAATACATGTTGATTGTTTATACACTCTTTTGAGATATTTTTAATACACATTGAATATCTTTTCTCATGCATGACGAACATTTTTTCATATACCTGAACCATTTCTGAATGCAGGCTGAACTTGTTTAAATAAATATTGAACATTTTTTAAACTACATGAAAGAATTTCTTAACCCAAAATATTGTTTCCAAGTATTTTTTAGAAAATAAATAAAATAGCAAAAAAGGGTGAACATGTATATATAATGATAAATAAATAGAAAAATACCAAAATAAGAAAAGGCATTTATCACACTTATCGTTCAATTAATTTGACAAAAAGTTCTCAATCCATGTCAACGGTACAACCCAACAAAAGTGGGCTTAATGCCATGGCCAACAAGGAAAAGAAGGACACAAATCTTCCATAGAATACATTCCTTCAAATATAAGTAAATCTTAATAGCTAGTAGGAATGACACAGTTACATGAGCAAGTTATCGTCCTTCTAGTGCCGTAAGGCTCACGCCATTGGCAGAGTTTTCCAGGTCTTCTGTCGCATCACTGGTTTCGTAATTTATCTGCGCGAAATACATAGGTTGCCTCGGCGCTGCGCGAGGCATGGCTTCACTGTCGAGCATGGACACAACGGATGACATGTGAGGCCTAGCACCGGAGCTGTCCTGGACACACAAGAGCCCAACATGGATGCACTTGGACACTTCATCAAGCGAGTAGCTCTCCGTGACGGCTGGGTCCACGAAATCCTCCACTTTGCCATCTGCCCACAAGTTCCATGCCTGGAACATAATGGCAAAATTTGTAATTTATATTTGCTAATACTGCATTTCTTGTTGAGTTATTAGAATCTGAAGCATTTTTCATAACACAGTATGTGACACTTACAAATGATATGAGATTTGAAAAGTCCATCACAAGATGATGTGGTGAACTGATCTTTAATCCACTTACAATCTCTAGTAGCAAAATACCAAAGCTGTAGGTGTCCGACTTGACGGAAAAAATGCCCTCCATCGCATACTCAGGCGACATGTACCCGTTGTTTGAAAATTTTGAGCTATTTCAGGCTTATAAATTAAATTTTCAGACCAAGGACTAGTTGAAGAAGTACTTACTACATGCCAACAACTCGTCTGGTACTTTCTTGTTGTTCGTTGCCCCCAAAGATCCTTGCCATTCCAAAATATGATATTTTTGGGTTCATCTCCACGTCTAGCAGGATGTTGCTTGGCTTGAGGTCTCTATGGATTATAGTCGTTCTCGAATCTTGGTGGAGATACATAAGTCCTCTAGCTACCCCTTTGATTATGTTGAACCTCTTTGGCCAATCAAGCATAAACTTCCTTGCAATATCTGCCAAGAACAGGACATGCATTTACATGAGTGCAAGGCATAAGCCGTTCAGACAAGTAAGTTTGCTTGGTCAATTCGAGATTACTTTCAATAGTATGGGATTAGAAGTTTAGAACATACCAAAAAGAAACTGGTCCAGGCTTTTGTTGGGTAAGTATTCATAAATAAGCAACTTCTCATCCTCATGAATACAACAGCCAAGAAGTCTAACTAGATTCTTGTGCTGCAATTTGGCAATAAGAACCACTTCATTTCTAAAATGCTCTATCCCCTGATCAGAACCCTTGCTAAGCCTTTTAACAGCAACTTCCTTTCCATCTTCTAGTATTCCCTGTGTGATTTCATAATTATTGAAACAGATTTTCCAATGTTGTAATTAATTGACAAAGTCAAAGTTTTAAAACCTTATAGACTTTGCCAAAACCTCCTTTTCCAAGTACGTTTGTGTCATGGAAACTGTTTGTTGCAGCAACAATGTCTTCGAACATAATAGACTGGAATTCTAAATTTTGATCCCAAACTTCTTGCGAAGTGCTCAGGTGTTTCAGGGCCAGTTTTTTCAGGGTTTCCTTGTTTACTTGTATCCCTGCAGAAATATCAGTAACATCAATACTCGACACTTTTACATGAAAGATCGTATCAGAGTAAACTGGAGTCCCTTGTTCTACCTTTTTGCTTGCATATGCAGACGAGATATATGCATGTGAGTGTCAGCAGGAATGTTATAACTGGAAGTGCGATCTTGAATACCACACTGACACCGCTCTTCGTGGTGTTTACTGCAGAACTGTGTTCTGTGAAGGAGATGATAGCATAGATTGAATGAGTATAACATGTGAGAGTATGAATTTATCCTTTTCTCAATGAGTATAACATAGCATCAATTTACTTGAATTCGTATATAATACCAAAGCAGATATTGAAAATCTATCTCAATCCGTCAAAGTTTTAAATGACATGCTATATCAGTGCTATAGTGTTTGGTGGGACATCTCGCTAACGACGTCGTGTACAACTTAGCGGCTTTAGCGCGCTATAGCGCCATTTAGTACGCTAGTGAGGCTGCCACTATTCCTCATATCCCATTATTTAAAACTTTGATCTCAATATAATTACAAATTTTGTTTCAAAAGTTAAAATTTGCATCCATAGATTCATTATTATTTTCAATCAAAGTAGACAAAGGCATATCATTAGGATCAGTAGGAGCACTCTTATTAGCAAACAATTTCATAAGTCCATCCATCTTTCCACTCAAAACATTAATCTCTTCAATTGCATGCACTTTTTTGCTAGTAGATCTTTTAGTGTGCCATTGAGAATAATTAACCATAATATTATCTAGGAGTTTGGTAGCTTCTCCTAAAGTGATTTCCATAAAAGTGCCTCCCGCGGCCGAATCTAAAAGATTTATAGAAGCAAAATTCAATCCGGCATAAAAATTATGTATAATCATCCGTAAATTCAAACCATGTGTAGGGCAATTACGTATCATTACTTTCATCCTCTCCCAAGATTGTGCAACATGTTCATGATCAAGTTGCTTAAAATTCATAATATCGTTTCTAAGAGAGATGATCTTAGCGGGAGGAAAATACTTAGAGATAAAAGCATCTTTGCACTTATTCCATGAATCAATACTATTTTTAGGCAAAGACGAAAACCAAGCTTTAGCACGATCTCTAAGCGAAAACCGAAATAGCTTAAGTTTAACAATATCATTATCCACATCTTTCTTCTTTTGCATATCACACAAATCAACAAAGTTGTTTAGATGGGTAGCGGCATCTTCACTAGCAAGGCCAGAAAACGGATCTTTCATGACAAGATTCAGTAAAGCAGTATTAATTTCACAAGATTCAGCATCGGTAAGAGGAGCAATCGGAGTGCTAATAAAATCATAATTGTTGGTATTGGCAAAGTCACACAATTTAATATTATCTTGAGCCATCGTGACAAGCGAGCAATCCAACACACAAGCAAACAAGAAACATGCAAAGAGGCAAATAGAAAAAGAGAAGGGGAACAGAAAAAGAGGGCGAATAAAACGGCAAGGGTGAAGTGGGGGAGAGGAAAACGAGAGACAAATGGCAAATAATGTAATGCGAAGGATAAGAGTTGTGTTGGGTACTTGGTATGTCTTGACTTGGCATAGATCTCCCCGGCAACGATGCCAGAAATCCTTCTTACTACCTCTTGAGCAGTGCGTTGGTTTTCTCTTGAAGAGGAAAGGATGATGCAGTAAAGCAGCGTTCTCAGTTTTTGAGAACTAAGGTATCAATCCAGTAGGAGACCACGCGCGACTCACCTCGTACCTACACAAACAAATAAGAACCTCGCAACCAACACTATAAAGGGGTTGTCAATCCCTTCACGGCCACTTGCAAGAGTGAGATCTGATAGAGATAATAATAATAAGATAAATATTTTTGGTATTTTTATGATAAAGATTGAAACTAAAGATTGCAAAATAAAATAGATTGGAAACTTGTATGATGGAAAATAGACCCAGGGGCCATAGGTTTCACTAGTGGCTTCTCTCAAGATAGCATAAGTATTACGGTGGGTGAACAAATTACTGTCGAGTAATTGATAGAAAAGCGAATAATTATGACAATATCTAGGCATGATCATGTATATAGGCATCACGTCCGCGACAAGTAGACCGAAACGATCCTGCATCTACTACTATTACTCCACACATCAACCGCTATCCAGCATGCATCTAGAGTATTAAGTTCATAAGAACAAAGTAACGCCTTAAGCAAGATGACATGATGTAGAGGGATAAACTCATGCAATATGATATAAACTCCATCTTTTTATCCTCGATGGCAACAATACAATACGTGTCATTTCCCCTACTGTCACTGGGATCGAGCACCGTAAGATTGAACCCAAAGCTAAGAACTTCTCCCATTGCAAGAAAGATCAATCTAGTAGGCCAAACCAAACTGATAATTCGAAGAGACTTGCAAAGATAAACCAATCATACATAAAAGAATTCAGAGAAGAATCAAATGTTGTTCATAGATAATCTGGATCATAAATCCACAATTCATCGGATCTCGACAAACACACCGCAAAGAAGATTACATCGAATAGATCTCCAAGAGAATCGAGGAGAACTTTATATTGAGATCCAAAGAGAGAGAAGAAGCCATCTAGCTACTAGCTATGGACCCGAAGGTCTGAAGTAAACTACTCACACATCACCGGAGAGGCCATAGAGTTGATGTAGAGGCCCTCCGTGATCAATGCCCCCTCCGACAGAGCTCCGAAAAAGGCCCCAAGATGGGATCTCTCCGGTAAGAAGGTTGCGGCAGTGGAATTAGGTTTTCGTGGTGCTCCTCGATGTTTGCGGGGTACGTGGACTTATATAGGAGGAAGAAGTAGGTCGATGGAGCAACGAGGGGCCCACAAGGATGGGGGGCGCGCCCAGGGGGTAGGCGCCTCCTGCCTCGTGGCCTCCTCGATTGTTTCTTGACGCCCACTCCAAGTCTCCTGGATCACGTTTGTTGAGAAAATCACATTCCCGAAGGTTTCATTCCGTTTGGACTTCGTTTGATATTTCTTTTCTGCGAAACATTGAAATAGGCAAAAAGAACAACAATTTGGGTTGGGCCTCCAGTTAATAGGTTAGTCCCAAAAATGATTTAAAGGTGTAAAATAAAGCCCATTAACATCCAAAATAGATAATATAATAGCATGGAGCAATAAAAAATTATAGATACGTTGGAGACGTATCAGTGTGTCGCCCCAAGGCTAGTGGAGGTCTGGGCGTAATCAATCTCCGCATTCAAGGAAATGATTTTTTGTTAAAATATCTACACAAATTTTACAATGGCTGGGACACACCTTGGGTGCAACTAAGTTGGGAGACATATTACACGGATCAAATCCCATATGCTGCTGATCCCTGCGGATCATTCTGGTGGAGGGATGTGGCCAAGTTAATGCCAACATACAGAGGTATCTCGATGGCAAACTTGGGAAATGGCCGCAACGTTCATGATTGCATTCTCTGTGGCCTGCAAATTGAAGAAAGATTGGAACAACTATTCTTCGACTGCCATTTCAGCTCTGACTACTGGTCCCACCTTGGCCTCTCTTGGCACCCTGGTAACTCAAGATTACAAAACGTTTCTAAGGCAAAGGAAGACTGGAATCGGCCACTCTTTATGGAGCTATTTTTGCTGGCCGCTTGGAGTATATGGAAGGAACACAACAACAAGCATTTCAGGGGGGTCACACCCTCGAAAACATCCTGGCTGGACAGGCTTAAGGCTGACTTCTCCCTTCTCATTCATAGGGTTAGGGAAGAACAAAAGCAATCCATCTCACTCATCCTAGCCTCCTTATAACTTAACTTTCTCATGCCTCCCCCAAAGGGGGATGGATTGTAAATACCATGTACAGTATTTTTAACCTTTTTTAATATATACACAGTGGGAGGTACTCCTACTGTTTCTGGTAAAAAAAAGAAGCTAAAATATGAACATCTGAAAACTGAGAAAACTAAACAGATGAAAGTAAAAAAAATCAAGCTATGTTTGTTCTCAACATAGATATGTTAAGATTTAGAGGGAATTCTAAATAAATTTGTATGTTATAGTTAGGTAGTTGTGGTCTTGTATGATATGGTTTTGAACTTAGATAAATTTGAGTGCAATTTATATTTACCCCTTGCAACAAATCGAACCATAAACTGCATCTATTGATGAATAAATACCACACCCACGTCAGGTGATACCCGGTTCCCTGGTAATTTTCATGCCCGTGAGAAGTCACGCTAGATCCATTGTAAAATGGAAGCCCGTCTAAAATACAAGGCATATAAGTTTTTCTTAGGGCATCTCCAACAGCAACCAACAAAAATCCTTCCGCATCCGTCTGCGGACTGGGGGGAGCCAGTCCACGGACATGGATGCGGAAGGTCGACATCCAATGCTAGCCGCATACATTTCAAACTCTTTTTCAACAAACTGGATGAAATTTATGCAAACACGGCCGAATTTCATACAAACATGATGGATTTCATACAAACCGGATGAAAACGGTTACATTTTGGACATATTTTCAACTAAAAAGCTAAAACTATGTGCACGTACGGTCGCGCGCGGAGCTCCATTCCCACGACACGAATACATTATGCTAGTCTACGGCCGGCCGCGGTGGCTCCCTAAGGTTTTTGGGATTCTAGAGTATTTATAGAGGCGGAGGTAGGTCAAGGGGGTGCCCGTGGGCCCCACTACTCACCAGGACGCGTGGGAGGCCCCTGGCGCGCCCTGGTGACTAGTGGGCCCCACGAGCGTCCCCTCGTGCCCTCCAGAAGCTCCCTAGGTGTCTTCCTGCCAGAAAAAAAATGTACAAAATATTTCGTGGCATTTGGTATTGATATTTCGCAAAGTAAAAAAACAGCAACTGACACTGGGCATTACGTTAATAGGTTAGTCTTAAAAAATGATATAAAGTTGCTAGTAAATGTATATAAAACATTCAGGATTGATAATATAACAACATGGAACGATAAAGCATTATAGATACGTTGGAGGCGTATCAACTTACCCCACTTTGTCTCCGGTTTACTGGAGAAATCACGTCGGAACCGCCCCGCAGACTGATACAGGTCAGAGTTGGATGGTTTTCGTGGTCCGGACGGTTGCAGAGGTTTGATGGTCGGCGTTGGAGATGCCCTTACGTCAAAGTGTAGCAAATTTGACCATATTTGTAGAAATAATCTTTTATTCTTAAACTTGAAAAACCCAACAAAACTTTGGCTCTAGACAAAAATTATGCACCTTATATTTTGAAATCTTTAAACTTGATCAACCATTCATAACTTCGATTTTGGAAGAAACTTATACACCTATTATATATTTTGAAAAAGGGTGAGTGCAGTAGTACTATTGAAGAGAAAGAAGTTTCCTAGGTCAATTCTCTCGCTCACCGGACCCAACCACGCAGGATTCCTATGAGTGGTGCGTGTGCATAGATCGAAAAAAGCTGCCGTCGGCAAATCGACGAGCAAGCGGGGGAGCTGCTGCTGCATGCCCTGCGCAGACGCGTCACGTGCCCCATCGTGGGATCACGCATAAATTCTGTTTGCAACTTGCATGGCTGACCATCGATCTGTAGTCGCTCTCATCTAATCATTCTCCCGTCGCCGTCGAGCTCCAGCTTATTCCTCTTGGATTTGCAGCCAGCGCACGTGCTGTACAGTCCGGGGCTCCTGTCGGCAACGAAGGGATGCAAAATCGTCGTGGATTCGGTCGCTGGTTTCCCCCGGCGGTGCGATATATTCAAGAATGTGCGGCGATTGGAACAGTCCTGTCCTGACGATGGTGCCAAAATTACGTACTATGCATCTTGTGTATATATATCGCACCACCGTCTGGGTACATGGTCACTGGTCAAGAGAAGGTCTTTCTTTCTGGCCCAAAAAGATCTGGTAGATATAGCAGTCACCCGGGTTCATTTCATACTGGGTAGCACCATGGGTGGTGGGCTAGCCAGCCTGAGTTTTATCTTTATTTAAAATTGATGTCTAGTTTTCTGTAGACATTATTCATTTTTGAAATGGGTCAAATTCATTGCCCGATTTGGATTACCCATTACTCTCGCCGTTCCATAATATAGTGCATATATATTTTCTAAAAAGTCAAGCTTTATAAGTTTTGACCAAGTTTAAAAATATATAAAATACTAAAGTATGTCTTGTGATGTATCTCAGAATACGTATTTGCTATTCTAGATGTATTTTTTTTCTCTCTACAAACTTGCTCAAAGTTTAACTTCTCAAAAAATATATACGCACTACATTGTGAAATGGAAGGAGTATTAACGTTGATATTTATCCTTTTTGTTGTTGTCTCGGACTATGTTTCAAATTTAGATTTGAAATGATATAATATGGTTAGATACTCCTTTCTTGTTTATTGGGCTCATCTTACAAATCACATCAACTAAGGATGAACTACTTATGTGCTAGACAACACGTTAATGCTACATGCATGACTCTCTTGCTCCTTCATGCATCGGTATATTATACATTGAGAACAAAAATCTGACAGAATTTAATATGGACATAGCTATATATGCATGTTCCGAATACAATGAGCCTTAGAATTATTATCTTTTT
>NW_021284931.1:0-1210 GCF_002162155.2 Triticum dicoccoides
ACCTGGAGTAGTTTAGGAGGATCCCAGGCAGGAGGCTTGCGCCTCTTTCGATCTGTATCCCAGTTTGTGCTAGCCTTCTTAAGGCAAACTTGTTTAACTTATGTCTGTACTCAGATATTGTTGCTTCCGCTGACTCGTCTATGATCGAGCACTTGTATTCGAGCCCTCGAGGCCCCTGGCTTGTATTATGATGCTTGTATGACTTATTTATGTTTTAGAGTTGTGTTGTGATATCTTCCCGTGAGTCCCTGATCTTGATCGTACACATTTGCGTGCATGATTAGTGTACGATTGAATCGGGGGCGTCACAAGTTGGTATCAGAGCCGACTGCCTGTAGGAATCCCCCTTCCACACTCCTTGGCCGAAGTCGAGTCTAGTCATTGCAAAACTTTTACTAACATGGCTGTGTGCCTTATGGGCCCACGTCGCCATCGGGTGGTACTAGGATCTTTTACTCCTCGACCTTTACTCTGGGACTCTGAACTCTTTTCTACTCAGGTTAAACGAATTTACTAACTCGGACATTAGGATCCCGTTACCACGTTCACCCCAAAGTTGGATAAGCCATAGTTATTCTGCAGGATAGCATTTTGAATAGTGCCCATGTTGTCATTTGACTCCATTGAAACATCTTTGTTTTCAGATGGAACCCGCGAGGCAGGTCGTGCGCCACACTGCGGCCATTGGTGCCTCAGGATCACCTGCTGTGCTAGCTGATATGATGACCTATCTGGGTTATCGCTGGCACCCTGAGTACACCGTCTACGAGTAGTACCAGGACTTTAACCAGGAGCAGTACCGTGCCATCGTCCACCTCTACTCTCGGGAGTATGAGTCCACTACCGTGCTGCACACCGCTCATGGTGTTGGAGTGACCATCGAGATGGCAGTCCACGATGCGGCTCATGCTGCTCTGACACGTCTTCGTGGAGAGTATCAGGCATTGGACACTTCCCCTTTCAGGCACATTCCTATCGCATCTGACGTTGGTGCGGAGGGATACTACACTGCCGCCTACTCCACCGTCACCCGAGAGCCTTTCCACCATCAGCGCCTGGTTCTGCATGCTGATGGGCTGGACCGAGCTAACAGAGCTCTTCGCCACGAGTTGTACACCACTCGTCAGCACCTTTACAGGGCTCTGACGCGGTTGCACCCCTTTGTCCGGTCCGGACAGCTGCCGCGTTCTGCGATCTACCCAGCCAGGAC
>NW_021284932.1:0-3241 GCF_002162155.2 Triticum dicoccoides
CCATGACGTCTTTCGGCCCATATGAGGCCCTATGTAACTCTTGGCCTATTAACGGCCCATGGTGAAACTGGCCCGTAATGAACAGTGTATCACTTTACACCCATTAATGGCCCATGGTGAAACTGGCCCGTAATGAATAGTATATCACATTATACCCATTAACGGCCCGTTATTCCGTTGGGCCGTTTCCAGCCCATGTTATCTTTTGGCCTTCTTAGAGCCCATTTATTCTTGGGCTCATTTCCAGCATTCGTTTACTTATGGCCCGTTGCCTGTGGGCCAAATTCAGCCCGTGGTTACAGTCGGCCCATTTGTGGTCCGTTAATATGTTGGGCCGTTTTCATAGCGTCATCAAATACGGCCTATTAACAATGGCCCGTTATGGTCGGCCCAACGGACGATTCCAACTCTAGCCCGTTTATGGCTATAATGCAGTCTGTTTGGCCCATGTTTGGCCAATCGATCATACGACCCGTATAAGGCCCATTGATGATACGACCCCCAGAAGGCCCATTGTTTCTACGGCCCGTAGAAGGCCCATTGTTTCTACGGCCCGTAGAAGGCCCACTGTTTCTACGGCCAGTAGGAGGCCCAGTGTCACTACAGTAAATATTAGCCCATGGTTATTGTGGCCTAGTTTTAAAAAATAGGTTATTGTAGCCACTAGCTAACCGCGGAAAAAGAACTGCAATGACTACAAGCAAACAAATAAACAAGACAACAAGGAAATAAATAAGCAAGCAACTAACGCTAGGCTATCACGGCTATTACACATATTACATCCACTGGGCATCAAAGTTCGCCACCAATGCAAATATAGGGAACAAAGCAGCATATCATATACACTGGTTGTCAAAGTTGGCGACCAACGCAAATAAATGCCGTAGCAAAACAAATCTAGAACTGAAAGCACTTCAGAAGATCTCAAGAAACAATATCCTGGGTACCATAATGTTGGCAAGATGCTTAGCAAGCTTATTAACTTTCTCTTGTTTGGCGCTTAAATCCTCCAGCGCTTGCTGTTGCACCAGGAAATATACATCTGAATTCTGCAGGGACTTCCTCAGTCCTTCAGCTTCCTGTCGTAGCACATCTGATCGATGTCTTTCAACTTGAAGTTGAGACTCAAGAAGACCAACTGATTCAGGCAGCGAGTTCGAAGAGCTTGTGCAAGTAGTAGTGGCCAGTAACTTGAACACTACATCAAGACAGAGCTTTTGGGTTCCCTCACCATCGTCAAGATAGTTTTATCAACTTTCTTGGAGACCAATAGGGATGTCTCACTATCTTGAACCTTATCTGCATTACTTCCTTTACCATTGGATAACGCGGTACTGTTCTCCAATATTTTGTCCGCATTCTAAAAGACAAACAAGCAAACACATCACATGTTTACCATGTTGTATATAAAACTCATTTTGGTAAATGAGTTCAGTAGTAAAGTGGACAGGATAACAGCATGAAACAAACATATATCTATGTACCATGGTCACTTTATGGTCTATATCATTCTAGTTTTTGTTGCCAAATCAAGATAGAGACACTGTTCAAATAATATTTGTTCAAGACAAAGCAGAATAGACAGAATATAAGTGTGGGTAACTATAGAGCAATAACAACACTTGTAATGTGCATGACATGAGAACATAACTGTTTATTCAATTGAAACTGAAATCAACATAGAGCAGGTTACAACAGCAAACCAGTTAAAGAAAGAGGTTTAAAACATACCTGTTGCGCCATTGGAGTTTCAATTCCATCCTTCAAATTTGAAAATACTTGGTATGAGTAAATACAGTAATGCAAGAGCAAAGGAGTATGAACCATAGCTACAGAACCTGACCTGAGAACAAATCTTCTTCTCCTTTAAGCATTGAGTTGGGATTCAGAGTGGTGGTCCTCGTGCTTTGGGCACTACAGTTCCCTTACTAACTGCTCGTGTTTGGGTGCTCTGTGGTGGAGACAGTGCTGTGTCAACTGGAACTGGGTTACAATCTGCCGGGGTTGGGGTTAGAAGGGGTGTAGCTGGTTCTCTGTCCAACTGGGTAGGGGTACAATCTGTGAGAGTCTGGCTTATGTGTGGTGGATCTGGTTCTTGGGCAAGTACAACCATGGTTCTATATGCATCAACTGGTAGCACTATCTATTCTGAAGACCGTGTTGTTACTCCCTTAGATACTGCCATCACGCTCTCCAATTGAAATGGCTGATAAACAAGAAAAGTAATTGAAAGTATAGACATTGTATGATAGACAGGTGCAATGGACAGTGGGGAATAAAAGAGGGCATGAAATAATTCATATTTATGTTGTCTAACCAAAGAGGATAGCATGACACAATTTCACATATATGATGGCTAACTAAACAGGATAGCATGACACAATTTCACATTATGATGGCTAACTAAAAAAGATGGAAAGACATAGTTCAAAATATGAGACTATGTAAACAGGATGACATGACATAACTATATAATGTGTTTATTAAATAGGTTGGCATGCCATAATTCACATACATTCACGGATAGAATGCCATAATTCAAAATATGATGACTGTAAACACTAAACAGGATGAGATGATATAACTATATGATGTCTTTATTAAATGGGTTGCCATGCCATAACTCAGATAGATGATGTGTATGTACTATGTAAACATGATGGCATGATATAATTCAAATATATGATTTATATAGTAAGCAAGTAAGCAGATGGCAATCCATATATGATGTAAAAACTAAGCAATGCAAGACAACATGCATGACATGGGTAATATAACCCTGCCAAGTTTGAGCATAGACCTCAGGGGGGAAATAGGACTGGTCATCAGTCTCTGAATCCTCCTCTAAGGAGCTCTCTGTAACCAACAAGATGTCTGCTTAAACAGGTAGCATTGTCTGCTCTAAATACCTTGTTTTCACTCTAGTCACTTCCATCACCGCTTCAAATGGCTGATGCACAGGAAGAGTAGTTGAATATACAAACGTTGTTGACAAATGGAACATGTAATACAAAAAAATGATAGCATGATATAATTCACATACATGATGATTGGCTAAACAACATGGCATTGCATAATTCACATATATAATGCCTTTGCAACAAGATAGCATTGTATAATTCACATATATAATGTCTTGCAACAAGATGGCAATGCATAATTCACATATATGGTAATTAGACACTGAACAGGTGGCATTCACACAAAGCATGTCTAAACTAATCAAATGACATAGCAATGC
>NW_021284933.1:0-1460 GCF_002162155.2 Triticum dicoccoides
AAAATAGAGTAGTAGTCCAAGAAACGGGCCAGAATCGGCCCAAACTGTGATTGTTGATGACCGACACGTAAGCGCACCTTGGAGTTCGACAACCATGGAAATCGCTTTGGGACCCCAAAACGGTGAGTAATAGTCCATGAAACGGGCCAGAATCGGCCAAAACTGCGAGTGTTGATGACCAACACGTAAGCACACCTTGGAGTTCAACAACTATGGAAATCACTTCGGGACCACAAAACCGTGAGTAATAGTCCACGAAACATGTCAGAATTGGCCAAAACTGTGAGTGTTGACGACAGACACATAAATGCACCCCGGGGTTCATCAATCGTGGAAATCCCTCTGGGTCTCCAAAACATTGAGTAATAGTGCACGAAACGGACACGATTCGGCAAAATATGTGAGTGTTGATGACTGACACGTAAACGCACCCTGGGGTTCGTCAATCATGGAAATGACTCTGAGACCCCAAAATAGAGTAGTAGTCCAAGAAACGGGCCAGAATCGGCCCAAACTGTGATTGTTGATGACCGACACGTAAGCGCACCTTGGAGTTCGACAACCATGGAAATCGCTTTGGGACCCCAAAACGGTGAGTAATAGTCCATGAAACGGGCCAGAATCGGCCAAAACTGCGAGTGTTGATGACCAACACGTAAGCACACCTTGGAGTTCAACAACTATGGAAATCACTTCGGGACCAAAAAACCGTGAGTAATAGTCCACGAAACATGTCAGAATTGGCCAAAACTGTGAGTGTTGACGACAGACACATAAATGCACCCCGGGGTTCATCAATCGTGGAAATCCCTCTGGGTCTCCAAAGCATTGAGTAATAGTGCACGAAACGGACACGATTCGGCCAAATATGTGAGTGTTGATGACCGACACGTAAACGCACCCTGGGGTTCGTCAATCATGGAAATGACTCTGAGACCCCAAAATAGAGTAGTAGTCCAAGAAACGGGCCAGAATCGGCCCAAACTGTGATTGTTGATGAACGACACGTAAGCGCACCTTGGAGTTCGACAACCATGGAAATCGCTTTGGGACCCCAAAACGGTGAGTAATAGTCCATGAAACGGGCCAGAATCGGCCAAAACTGCGAGTGTTGATGACCAACACGTAAGCACACCTTGGAGTTCAACAACTATGGAAATCACTTCGGGACCCCAAAACCGTGAGTAATAGTCCACGAAACATGTCAGAATTGGCCAAAACTGTGAGTGTTGACGACAGACACATAAATGCACCCCGGGGTTCATCAATCGTGGAAATCCCTCTGGGTCTCCAAAACATTGAGTAATAGTGCACGAAACGGACACGATTCGGCAAAATATGTGAGTGTTGATGACCGACACGTAAACGCACCCTGGGGTTCGTCAATCATGGAAATGACTCTGAGACCCCAAAATAGAGTAGTAGTCCAAGAAACGGGCCAGAATCGGCCCAAACTGTGA